>NC_089786.1:49992194-50009694 GCF_040412425.1 Macrobrachium rosenbergii | reverse complement strand
CTTTTTTCTCCTATGACCTTTTTTTCATTTTAGTTTTATGAGGGGAGGGCATTTTAAAATAGATGGGGTTGGAGTTTTTGTCGTATTTTTGAGGATATGTGTATTTATTTTAGGTTTTTTGATGTGATGTGAGCATGAACGTGTCTATACACAGGCATACACTTTACATATGCGGTGTTATTATTATTATTATTATTATTATTATTATTATTATTATTATTATTATTATTATTATTATAAACCAAACTGCCATTCTAATTGCAAGAGCAAATAAGTTATAGATAATTAGCACATAAACTAGGAAATGACTTTTTTTTTCAGCCTGCTCAGCAAATAACAATTTGGCTACATTATATATACATACGCACACACAATATATATATATATATATATATATATATATATATATATATATATATATATATATATGTGTGTGTGTGTGTGTGTGTGTGTGTGTGTGTGTGTGTTTGTGTGTGTGTGTGCATAACTGAATCACGAAGATATGGAACGTGATGAATATATAAATAAAGGCAATGCCACGAAGGAAAGTGAAACAACGGAGTGGTGCTAGGCCTTTCGACTTACTGTCCTTTACCTAGCTGACTGAGAGAAATATAAAAATGAGTTTACAAAGCAAGCTCGTATAAATGACAGATGGGGATTGTAAAGGAAGATATTTGCCTGGAATCCAACACAGTTGAAGAATTAGTAGACCTACCAAAACGGGGTAAATATAATCCCCATCTGTCATACATATATATATATATATATATATATATATATATATATATATATGTCACAATACAACCATTTTCCTTTATAAGTAATGGCACAATTACATAGTGATGAGGCTGCAAGCCTCTTCTTATTCACCCAGGCTGTGACTGACCACAGTCGACTAATAACCACAAGTGACTTACTACTTCCTGTTTGGGTGACAGAAGTATAGTTGGATTTATTGAACGGCACCTTTAAATCACTCCGCCTCCCCAGGAATCGAACTTGGGTTCTCTCACTGGTGAGACAAGTGTTGTGGTCACTAGGAGACAGAAGTTCTTCACTGGATGGGTCGATATCGTATTCGCCTAGAACTCTCTTGGGCCCGCGTTCGATTCTCCGGCCGGCCAGTGAAGGATTAGAGGAAATTATTTCTGTTGATAGAAATTCATTTCTCGATATAATGTGGTTCGGATTCCACAATAAGCAGTAGGTCCCGTTGCTAGGTAACCAGTTGGTACTTAGCCACGTAAAATGAGTCTAATCCTTCGGGCCAGCCCTCTCTAGGAGAGCTGTTAATTAGCTCAGTGGTCTGGTTAAACTAAGGTATACTTAACTTTTAACTAGGAGACAGAGAAGCTTTATTTCAAATTATTTATATAATATATATATATATATATATATATTATATCTGTAAATATGTATGTATGTATATATATTATAAATTATACATATTGTATTATATATATATATATATATATATATATATATATATACATACTGTATATATATTGTATACGTATATATATATATACATATATATATATATATATATATATATATATATATATATATATATATATATATATATATATATATGTATATATATGTATATTTAAACTGACGAACCACACTTTCAAAAGCGAAAAATTCATGATCCCCGAAATGCAAAAATAGCTTTATCCGTAACCTCTCCCATAAGAGGCTTACCGTGTTCTTTACCGGCCGCATTCCACGAGGAAAAACACGTAGGCCCTTTGGTTTATTCCGTCTTTGTCGGTTGTCCAGCGTTCAGAAGTCCACGTGGGGCCTTTTATCTCCTTCAGCGCCGTGACATTCCCGCAGGGGGTTAGCGCCGTTAGTGCACCTCATCTGTAGGCTTTACTGAAGGGCTTTTGCGGCGTCCCTTCGGCCCCTAGCTGCAGCAATTTTTTAGCCTTTGACGTTACCTCCATTCCCGCTTCCTTTCTTCGATCTTGCTGTCCAGCCTCTCTAACTATTACCTCTTGATTTAACTGTGGGATTTTCTCCCAGGTCTAACTTCAGAGCCGTATACTTCATTGACTTTTATTGTGTGGGTCTCTTTAGGTAGCTGTCCAACCACTTCACTTCAACCCCCGTAGGGAGCTAGTGCCGTCAGTTCACCGCATGCGGTTTACTGTAGGCATTACTTGAGGTTCTTTGCGGCGACGCGTCCCTTCGGCCACTAGCTGCATCCCCTTTCATTTCTTTTACCGTACCTCCGTTCATATTCTCTTTCTTCCATCTTGCTTTCCACCCTCTCCTAACAGTTGTTTCATAGTGCAACTGCTTTGAGGTTTTCCTCCCGTTACACCTTTCAAACTTTTATACTTCCAGTTTCCCTTTCAGCGCTGAATGACCCCACAGGTCCCAGCGCGTGGCCTTTGTCCTGAATTCTAATATTCTATCTGTAAAGTCCTGGGCCAAGCAGTTTTACTTTCATCGTTGTCTACGGACGATCTACTGGAAAATGATCGTCTTATTTTTTTTTCTATAAATAGTAGCGATTAAGGAGCGAGATGCAATTTCCTTCCTCTGTCCGGAAGCGTTTTTCGACAATTTCTCTCCTCTCAGGAAGTGTGACATTTTTCTTTTTCGGGGCAGTTTTTTTTTTTTCTCGAATAATTATGACGTTTCGTGTTTTTATAGAGATGGAAGATGGATCTGTTTCAGTGGTGCATCGCTACATCGCGACCAGAAGTAATGAGTACAAAGCCACAATAATGTCAATGAAAGACTGTATTTTTCCAAAATACAAAAAAAGGGTTAAAAAAAGCTCCCCTTTTTTAAAACTTTTTGTATTTTGAAAAAATACAGTCTCTCATTTACATTGTTTTAGCGTTTTACTCTTTATGGATCTATTTGGCAGAATATTTTCTTGAGATTTTTAAATATTCGTTTTGTGTTTTTGATCTGCAGACAAATGACTAGGAAATGGTATATATAGTATTTTTGAATTAAGTAGATGTGGGTCTTTTGGTCAGTACTGTATATCTTTATATATTTATTAATATTTTTTCAAGTATCTGACTAATTTATTCATCACTTTGTTCTCGTGGACTCTTAGACTCTCATATAGACAGTTTCTTACCGAGTCAACTGTGTATCAGATTCGGCAGTTGTCAATGCGAACCTATTTTCAGGTAATAATAATAATAATAATAATAATAATAATAATAATAATAATAATAATGGTGAAGAAATCCGGTGATGTAAGTGTGAATATATATTAGAAATATATAGGCTATATATATATATATATATATATATATATATATATATATATATATATATATATATATATATATATATATATATATATATAAATACATATAATAATAATATATTATATGTATAATATATGTATTATATGTATTATATATTATATATACTGTATATATATATATATATATATATATATATATATATATATATATATATATATATATATATATATATAAATCACTGTGGATTTCTTCACCATTTTAGTAACTCATGCTATTATGAGATTTTCATGAATAATAATAATAATAATAATAATAATAATAATAATAATAATAATAATAATAATAATGACTTTACATTCCATTTTCTTTCACAGGCGTTTCTTTAAATTGAGTTTGAGGAGACAGTACCTCCTGTATATATAACACCCGACAGGGCACCCCTTCCCGCATTCATTCTTTGCTTCTGTGACTGTTCCTATCCCAGTTACAACCGGGCTATGGATTTCTGTTCCTGCCTCTGTTTTCTAAAGCTTATAACCTTCAATCTTTCAAGGGGCGAGTTGTTAATTTTTCTTAGTAGTTAGTCTTCATTTTTTTTAGTTTTCTTTAAGAAGAAAACTATTGTGCCGGCTTTGTCTGTCCGTCCGCACTTTATTCTGTCCGCACTTTTTCTGTCCGCCATTTTTTCTGTCCGCCCGCAGATCTTAAATTCTACAAAGGCTAGAGGGCTGCAAATTGGTATGTTGATCATCCCCCCTCCAATCGTCAAACACAAAATTGCAGCCCTTTAGCCTCAGTAGTTTTTATTGTATTTCAGGTTAAAGTTAGCCATAATCGCGCTTCTGGCAGCGCTATAGTATAGGCCGGCACCGGGCCGTGGTTAAAGTTTCATGGACCGCGGCTCATACAGGATTATACCGAGACTACCGAAAGATAGATCTATTTTCGGTGGCCTTGATTATACGCTGTAGCGGCTGTGCGGAAAACTCGATTGCGCCGAGGAAACTTCGGCGCAATTTTTTACTTGTTTTTATTTTTTTCCGTTCTGTCTGTTTTGACGAAAAATAAAACAAATGAAATAAATAAACTTAGATTGTCGTAGAAATGACAAGTGGGTCTGCTCCATCCCTTGTTCTCTTCTTCATTTCATGACGCCTTCCTCCCACTCAGGTGGGGCGACTGGTTTTGTTCTATCCCTGGAGAGCTCGAGCATATAGAGTACTGTATTTTTACTGGGTATCATTCTCCATGTGACGCCATTCATACCAAAATTGAAACAGTCAATCAATTATCCAATTGAGGCTCCCCGTAGGGCGATAGTGCCTTCAGTGCATCTCACGTGGTGTACTGCAGGCATTACTGAAGGGTCTTTGCAGCGTCCCTTCGGCCTCCAGCTGCAACCCCTTTCATTCCTTTTATTGTACCTCCGTTCGTATTCCCTTCCTTCCATCTGACTTTTCACCCTTTCCTAAAGATTGTTTCACAGTGTAACTGCGAGGTTTTCCTCCTGGTACACCTTCCAAGCCTTTAACTGTCAATTTCTGTTTCAGCGCTGAATGACCTCATAAGTCCCAGCACTAGGCCTTTGGCCTAAACTCTCTCTCTCTCTCTCTCATACAGCACTGAATTTTTATTGGGCATCATTCTCCCTGCGACGCCATTCATGCCGAAATCCAAACAACCGATCAATCATCCAGTCGACTTCAGTTCATGACCAGAATACCAATCAATCAATCAATCAATCAGTCAATCAATAATTTCGTTTGTGACATCGAACACCATTGTTATCGGATTTCACGGCCCTAATTAGCGAGGTCAATTCCCTTGATGACGCTGATTGGGCTGAAATGATATGGAGCATGTAATATTGGCGTAGTAAGTGGGTTATTGCATCATCGTGTAATAGGGCTTTACTGAAATAATAATGATGACGATAATAATAATAATAATAATAATAATAACAGTAATAAATATTTTTTATAATTATTATGATTATTTTGACTATTATTGTCATAAATAATAATAATTAGTATTTTATTGTTGTTGTTATTGTTGTAAATAATACAAATTATTATTATTATTATTATTATTATTATTATTATTATTATTATTATTATTATTATTATTATTGATTTATGAAACACTCATAATCGCATGAGTCAACTAAAATGGTGAAAGAAATCCACAATGATGGCAGTATAAATATGTGTAATATATATATATATATATATATATATATATATATATATATATATATATATATATATATATATATATATATATGTATATATATATATATATATATATATATATATATATATATATATATATATATATATATATATATAAAATGTAAATGAAAGCTGCAACGATTCTCCTTCTCAGGTTCAAGTAAAATCGAGTAGGTTGTCGAAAGCTCTTGTTTTATACTAATTTTTAATATATATTTACAGTGACATCATTGTGGACTTCTTCACCATTATTATTATTATTATTATTATTATTATTATTATTATTATTATTATTATTATTATTATTATTATTATTATTAGATCTAATACCAGTATCAGTCAAATTCCTAAATATAAGCAGAATTAATGCTTTCTCTGATCTTTTGTGCTTTGACTGCAAGGTTCTTCATGCAAAAACCTCTTTAGCATCATCCATATCTTATTGCTGTATCTACTTACTTGTCTGTCATCGTGTCCTTTTTTGTGCGTCGTTTTCTGTCCTGTCTTTCATCAGATTTATTCAAGATATATTCCTTGAATTGCTGCATAATTCTTTAATGTTGACCATTGCTTTTGCTGGTTCCCGAAGTGGCTCGGATTCCACAATAAGCTGTAGGTCCCTTTGCTAAGTAACCAACTGGTTCTTAGCCACGTAGAATAAGTCTAATCATTCGGGCCAGCCCTAGGAGAGCTGTTAATCAGCTCAGTGGTCCGGTAAAACTAAGATATACTTTTTTTCCCGTAGTGGTTCGGATTCCACAATGAGCTGTAGGTCCCGTTGCTAAGTAACCAGTTGGTTCTTAGCCACGTAAGATAAGTCTAATCCTTTGGGCCAGCCCTAGGAGAGCTGTTAATCAGCTCAGTGGTCCGGTAAAACTAAGGTATACTTAACTTTTTTAGGGGGGGGGATAGTGCCGTTACTTCACCTCACGGGGTGCACTGTAGGCATTACTAAAGGTTCTTTGCAGCGTCCTTTCCTAAGGCCCCTAGCTGCAACCCCTTTCATTCCTTTCGCTGTACCTTCATTCATATTATCTTTCTCCCATCTTGCTATCCATCGCCTCCTAACGATTATTTCATAGCGCAACTGCGAGGTTTTCCTCCTGTTACACCTTCGTAACGTTTTGTTCTCAATTTTCCTTTCAGCGCTGAATGACTTCATAGGTCCCAGCGCTTGGCCTTTGGCCTAAACTCTATATTTGATTCCGTAGTTTGACGTATTCGTCTTTTAAAAGTCGATTTCGTTTTATTTATTCACTTTGAAGCGAAAGTAGTTCCTCGTTGGACGAGTCGGTAGAGTTCTCGTCTAGCACTCTGCTAAGCCCGAGTTCGAGTCTCCGGCTCGGCCAGTGAAGAATTAGAGGAATTTATTTCTGGTGATAGAAATTCATTTCTCGGTATAATGTGGTTCGGATTCCACAATAAGCTGTAGGTCCCGTTGCTAGGTAACCAATTGGTTCTTAGCCACGTAAAATAAGTCTAATCCTTCGGGCCAGCCCTCTCTTGGAGAGCTGTTAATCAGGTCAGTGGTCTGGTTAAACTAAGGTATACTTAATTTATAATTTTGAAGCGAATGTGCTTAAATGCGCCAGGCTGCTGGGATGTTGTGGGAAGTTTAGCCGTATGACGGGGGTCAGTAATAATACTTCTACGATTATGTATGTCTGCTTTGGTCTGTCTGTTAACCAAATTATTGAAAGTTCCTGAACTGATTCTCATGATGAAATTTCGAGAGCAGGTCTATGTATGTATATATATATATATATATATATATATATATATATATATATATATATATATATATATATATATATATATATATATATATATATATATATATATATTTATATTTATATAATTATCAACAAAAGTTACGAGACATGGTTAAAAGGGAACGACAGAATGCGAAGTACTTTCGTTTATGTTACACAACATCATCTGGGTACAAACTACTTGACACTCTCGTTTCCTTGCAAGGATTTACTGTGGTTTCAGCTGATATGTGCATGCATATTATATATATACATACATATATATATATATACATATATGTGTGTGTGTATATTATATATATATATATATATATATATATATATATATATATATATATATATATATATAATTACTTTTCTTAACTTACTTTTACCTGCTATCACCTTTTTCACCAAACAAATGAACTGGTTTCAATCCACCCCAGCCACCATCAGGCTCAAACTAAGATGATAAAAAATGGAACAAGAAATTTATAATTTTTGTTTATTTATTTATATTTTACAGAATAATGAATGACACCGAGAATGAATGACAAAGGAATGAGGAGTAATATCTGGGGAAAGTTATACATTTTACACTGAATAACAAGAGACACGAAGCTATGAAGTGTCGTTACTTTAGGTGCATAATTTTTTTTAAAAAGTCTTTCAAAGAAGTTTGGTGCGTAGTCATACATACATATATATATATATATATATATATATATATATATATATATATATATATGTATATATATATTCATATATATATACACATATATGTATAGAATCTGCTGGTCACTTTTTTAACATATATATAAACATACATATATATACTTATATTTATATATATATATATATATATATATATATATATATATATATATATATATATATATATATATATATATATATATATATATATATATATATATATGTATATTGTGTATGCTTGGAGGTTTAGATAAATAGGTATTCAATATATATATATATATATATATATATATATATATATATGTATATATATATATATATATATATATATATATATATATATATATATATATATATATATATATATATATATATATATATATTTCAGTACAGTATATGAAATCCATTAGATAATTTGTTTTTCATAAAAGTAGACTTCTCAAAAAAATCCTCAGATTTATCTATTCTCCTACCGCAGAATATTCCATTCTTCCGAACTTAAGTGTCTTAAGTTTTTTTTTAATTTTTCGAATTAATTATTTTATGTAAAATTGAATACAATTCATACAATTAAGGAAAAATCATTGTTAGAAATCACGGACAGAATATTTATATGTAATTGAATTAATTTTTTTTTTTATTATCCATCATCCAGAAATTAAACAATTCCTACGGGACACAGACGTCACGTTTGTCAATGAAAGATTGGGCTTTGTAAAAATATAGTTTTATTATTGTCTGTAGGGATATGACCGGATCGGCTTCATAGGAGAAAACATATAGATTATATATATACATATACAGTACATTTATATACACACATCTATATTGTATATATATAATATATATATATATATATATATATATATATATATATATATATATATATATATATATATATATTCATATATTGATATATATATATATATATATATATATGTATATATATATATATATATATATAAAATGTAAAAATACATATAAATAAATATATATAATTTTTATATGTTTACATTATGTATATATCAATATATGTATATATAAATATATATACAGTATATGTGTACACATACATATACATATGCATATTAAAACTACTGGAACTTGCAACAGAACTTAGGGGTCTTATGCTATTGACTGCGAGATCACAACGTAGATTGACATTACTTTTGTGTACTAGGAAAATAATATTAAGATGGACATTGTCACATTTTAGGCTAATGCCAGTGGTTTTAAAAAATTATATATTTATTCAATTTCAAAATCTTTTAGGGGTGGTTTGTCGTCATTTAAGGAGTAATGTTTCTGATATTCTTCTCTCTTCCTCTTCAATTCTCTTCAGCTTCTACTCTCATTATAATGCATCTAGCTTTAGGCTGTTTATCCCGTGTCAGATTCTTTATATGAAAGTCACCATAAGTGTCACCACGCCAGTTTACTAATAGGAATCTATCAGTCAAGAAATTCACCGTGTATGGAAGATTCTACTTCCATTTTGCCTTCTTTTATCCATCAAGTAATGTAATGTTCAGTTGTGGAGGTTCGAATAATAATAATAATAATAACAATAACTTTGTCATTGCTGTTGTCAGAGGATCAGTGCTGTTGACATTTACACTGACATAACAGTAACACAACGATAGCAGAACTGGCTCAAGCGCAAATGCAGATAGCAGAAGTGTTGAGTTAAGGGCGATACAGATAACAGATTGACTTAAGGAGAAATATTGCCAATAACAGCATTGTTGACAGATGGGTTGATACGAATGACAACGTCATTAGGCGAATAGCAAAATTTGTAAAGAACTGACTTGACTCTTAGTGCAGCGTCATATTATGAGTTTCCGGTTTACCCCGTATTATTATTATTATTATTATTATTATTATTATTATTATTATTATTATTATTATTATTATTATTATTATTATTAATCAGGACATGAACCCTGTTCATATGGAACAAGCCCACCAAAGGGGCCATTGACTTGAAATTCAAGCTTCCAAAGAATATGGTGTTCATTAGGAGGTAAGAGAAGGTAAAGGGAAATACAGAAAGAAAAGAGCTCACTTATTAAAAAAAAGAAAAATAAATTAATAAAATTAGTCGATGTCTTAATAAAACCATGGCACCAAAACTGTCCCGAGATTGAATTCAAGCTGTCAAAATTGAGTCCAGTCTTAATCCAGGCTCAAAAAGAAAACTGTTTTGGCTGAGTTAAGGATCTTATGAATTGTCTTCAGGCTTAGTCAAGGATCTAATGAATGAGCTTCAGGCTTAGTCCGGGGTCCCTTGATTGTCTTTAGGCTAAGTTGCCTTAAGTCTTAATCCAATAAATTAAATCTGACTTTTAGCTTAATCAAAACACATGGAACTGACTATGATGTTATCAGGGGCCTGAAAATTAGCTTCAGACTCAATGCAGTATTCCAAAATTAGCGTAAGGATTGATTGCTTTCAGATGTTTGACTATGAGGTCAGTTCTCTTGGAGTAAGTCTGCAGGCTGTTCTGTGAGACTGTACTCACATTGTGAGCACTAATACTAATACTAGTAGCCTAGCTCCCATGAGTATTAAAACTTTCTGCTGGCGAGAAGTGAACGTAGAGGAACCTAAAGAAGAAATGTGATCGTAATGAAAAATCGTAGAATCTGGGGAAATCAAATGAAACCCATCAAGGCGTTATGTTTCATATTAGCAGTGAGCACTTGCTACTGTGACTACTATCGGTGCTGGTAGTATTGTGACCGGTGCTAATGTTTGTGCCTCGGCTACTATTACTAATGCTATTATTCTCCAGAAGATATTTGGCACGTATCTCAACTACTGATAGTAGTTTATCAAAGCTTGTCTGTATGATGTGATGACGAAATGTAAATTTACTAAAGAAAGTATGGTTTGAAAATCTGGAAGAATGAGAATGGAATATTTTTACGTAAATTATGAAAATAAATTTTAATGTACTATTTTCAAGAAGAGTCATAAGATTATTATGAACTGTGAAAATAAGTTTTATTATATTATTTTCAAGAAGATTCATAAGATTACAGTGAACAAGCTGCCAGTTTGTTTATTTAACACGGGAAACGAAAGCATAAATAACTGTCAATTATCTTGATGATTAGATCAACCGAATTATTTTATCAATTTGTTTTTATTCGATCAATTTTAGTACAGAGTTTAAGAAAAAAAATACTATGGCACAAAAGGTCAAGCTAGGTCACGGAATTAATCCCAGGCGCCATTTCCCACCACGCTAAACATTTTAAGCGAGCCCCGTCAGCGCTATTTCTCCGCCAGTGACACTTTCTTGGCTCGTTGGGGGGTGGGAGGCGGTTGGGGGAGGGGAGGGTGTTGGCTTTTAAAAGCTATTTCCCACAAAGGCTTCCCTTTTGAAGCAATTTCTCTTCTTTTCAGAACTTTTCAATATTGATGACCGGTTATCGCTTATCGTTTATGTCAGCGTGAAGTTTCTGAAAGCGTTTTCTTTCCTGCTAATAGAGAGGTATACGTGTGTGTGTATGTTGTAATATATATATATATATATATATATATATATATATATATATATATATATAGTATATATACACATACATACATATATATATATATATATATATATATATATATATATATAGCTTAATGATAAATAATATTGCCAAGACCAGGAAGAACATTCTTTATTACAAGCTTTCGAGGTATAAAACCTCATCATCAGGCTGAAAAAACCGACAAGGATGAGAATCAATAAAATGACAATAAAATGAATTGTCATAATAAATCTTCAGCAAAAATACTAACGAAATATAAAATGAACAAGTAAATACAAACTAAAAGGGTGAGACGTAAAATAACGAAAATTAAAAACACAGACATAAAAACATGAAAATAAAACTATAGTGAAATGTAAACAAACTACCACTCACAAAGTAAAATATTTAACGACCTAATTGGGTACCTACTATGAAATTACACGATAGCTAGTTGAATACCAGACGAGTTGTTGTTCAATTCCGGCTTCATCTTTTTAATAGTCAGCGACTCTGAAATTAAAAGGTCCAGTCTGTTTGAACAAAAAGACAGTACCCGAAAATCCAGGTCAGTGAAAGGATGGTCCTGTGCTAAACTGTGTTCTCTAATGGCAGAAAAGGGTGGTTTGGAAAGGGGAAACCTAGTTCTAATAGAAAGACCTCTGTGTTCCAAAATTCTGTGTCTGAGCCAGCGGGAACTAGATCCCACGTATCGCAGACCACACTGCGAACAAGTGAACAAGTAAACGACACAGGAATTAAGGTCCACAGGCAGAGTAGGCTTCTCTCTCAAAAGTGATCTTATTGTAAAACCACCCTTTTCTGCCATTAGAGAACACAGTTTAGCACAGGACCATCCTTTCACTGACCTGGATTTTCGGGTACTGTCTTTTTGTTCAAACAGACTGGACCTTTTAATTTCAGAGTCGCTGACTATTAAAAAGATGAAGCCGGAATTGAACAACAACTCGTCTGGTATTCAACTAGCTATCGTGTAATTTCATAGTAGGTACCCAATTAGGTCGTTAAATATTTTACTTTGTGAGTGGTAGTTTGTTTACATTTCACTATAGTTTTATTTTCATGTTTTTATGTCTGTGTTTTTAATTTTTCGTTATTTTACGTCTCACCCTTTTAGTTTGTATTTACTTGTTCATTTTATATTTCGTTAGTATTTTTGCTGAAGATTTATTATGACAATTCATTTTATTGTCATTTTATTGATTCTCATCCTTGTCGGTTTTTTCAGCCTGATGATGAGGTTTTATACCTCGAAAGCTTGTAATAAAGAATGTTCTTCCTGGTCTTGGCAATATTATTTATCATTAAGCTAAGATTTCCAAGTAGCCGCCCAATTACCGAGACTATATATATATATATATATATATATATATATATATATATATATATATATATATATGTATGTATATATTTATATATACATGCATACATACATACTTACTTTATTAAATGTAATCCATATTCATTCGCTTATTAATTAGCGAACCAAATCTGACGTCGTTTCTAAGATGTACTACACACTTCTACAAAGGTTCAGTGCTATTACACACAAAAAAAACACAATAGATAAGATTAATTAATAAAAAAAGTGAAGTGGTGTTAGTTAAAAACGGTACAAGTGGTATCGTCTTGATAAAGTGCAATAACAAAAATGAACATGAATGAAAATCATAGAATTAAAAGATTACAAAAATATTTATCTCTGCATTTTACGAAATCAGCGACTTGACCGATTAATTTCCGACGTGGAGCGTTATCTAGACGTGATAAGAAGATAGCATTTGTCAAATGTCACAGAAAATTACTAATTAGCATTTAGAGACAACTTTCCCTGCCTTTTAAATTTTTTAGCACGCTGCGTAATACTGCTGACTCGCGTCTCCATTTGGAAAGCTGATAAACATACCAGATCGATTGCAGTATCTGTAAGTGCCGTTCACGTCTTCTTCAAAATTATCTAGGAAAATTTGCCAGCATGCCAAGTCTGATTAAAATTCTGTTTCACTGAGAAATTTCTTGGAAACATAAGGTCATCCCATGCCATATGTTTACAGTCGAGATAGCAGCATTTGCCTATGTGCCAAACGTGTCTCGTTCGCGTCCATTGCATAAATTCAGGAAACAATGCCGGTATGTGTTTACATGTATCGTTCATACATATTCTATGCATCTGGGAAAGAAGTACGTGTTACATTTCACGTGCTTGAGTTTATTCACTTTGGAATAAAGTCCCTTTCTGTGCAATACTTATACAGTTCACGTAGTTATGTAAGGGCTTTGTGATAGTTTCTAAATACGCCATACATGTATTCATGTCCAATGTGTAGTTCGGGAAACAGCTCTCTATAATTTGTCTTGTATGCATTGCTTGCATGTTGGTTGCAAAAATGTTGTAAAGAAAACTATATTGGGTTGTATAGGTGTATTGTCTGTTCATTGCATGAACCCTTGAAATTATATCAGTGTGACACAAGTTTATCATCTCTATGCAAAGTTTGGAAGTGGGGTCAGAGTTGCTGTACTTATACCTGTCTAAGTTTTTGTGTAAAATCTGTCTAGTATTAGTAGAGAATTTTTTATTTGGGAGAAAAACCTAATGTATAAATATTTTGTTGACATTTAATGAAAAGGAATTTTTCTTTTTTGTTTCTTTCGACACAAAAATAAATTCCAGCGAGTTACTTTGTGTAGCAGACAACAGAATTCGATGTGGATGAAATGACGTTTAGAAGTCTAGATAGAATGCAAAACACACACACACACAAATCTCCGTTTTATACATTTATCTAAGCATTTGTACACATATCTTAGTATAGCTTTGCGGGACAATTATAGCACGTCGACTCTTTCGAAAGAAGAAGACACACACAGAGAGAAGATTCACGAATATCTTGGAGAACCACGAATATTTTAGGAGCTTCGCGAATATTCCGCAGCGGATGATGCCACAGGCTTCGGCCGAAGTGAATCACGGCGGGGGCCGCCGCCCCTCGCTAGCTCGCTTAGAAGTCGAAGTTGGGGGAGACGCCTGATTCCTCTAGCTCTGCCGTTCTGTGGGACAGAGAGAGAAGATCGATTGTAAACAAAAGCCTGGTGAGAAGAGTGTGCAGTTAGGATGTAAACACTTGCTTGGGGAGCTGTTTATTTTAAGCTGTTTGTGATGTGCTGATAGGTTGTCGGGCAATACTCAGAAGTAATTTGTTGTCTAGAGAATGAATTCTTACTTTTGAGAATCAAAGCAGTTTGAGAGATAACTTTAACGAGTTTTTATTTCGGGTACATAGGTAAATGCTTAGCTATATACATGCTCTCTCTCTCTCTCTCTCTCTCTCTCTCTCTCTCTCTCTCTCTCTCTCTCTCTCTCTCTCTCTCTCTCTCTATATATATATATATATATATATATATATATATATATATATATATATATATATATATATACACAACATACGCAGAACACACACACGCAGACACATATGTGTATATATATATATATATATATATATATATATATATATATTTTACACCATTTTCATATTAAAGAAGGAACGGCTTTTGAGGGTGTTATTAACCTTCACTCCTTGCATGGGCATACGTGTGTGTGTGTGTGTGTGTGTGTGTGTGTTCGTATGAACTCTCGAAACTTACTTGGGATCAGTGCAGGTGTGAGCTTGCCCCGTGGGCAAGCACTGTAGGGCGCCGCAGCATCGGACGGTCATGATCTCGCCTGTGAGCTTGCTCTCGGAGGCGCAGAGGGAGTTCTCCCTGCCGCAGACACTCCCGTCCTGTAGGTGAAAGAGATGTTAGCCCTTCAGAAAGATTCTGAAGTTTTGGTGTTACTACTTGTGAAAGAGCAGAGATGTCAGCCCTGCACAAACTGTTTAGGGTTTAACGCTTACAGTGTGCCTTGCGATGTGATTGATTTCTTTAAGAAATCTGTCTTGACAGTGACTGTGGGCATTGACCCTGCATATCGCCCCTAGTTTGAGGAACTGACGTCGTAAACCATTTTTTCCCCCATTCTGAGAAAACAGGTTTCAAAGATTGTGATATTATTCTGAGTTTCTAATTAGTTCATCTTGGGTGGAAATTTGGTAAGAAAGTGTGACAACGCAGACAAC
This sequence comes from Macrobrachium rosenbergii, assembly GCF_040412425.1. Taxonomy (NCBI): domain Eukaryota; kingdom Metazoa; phylum Arthropoda; class Malacostraca; order Decapoda; family Palaemonidae; genus Macrobrachium; species Macrobrachium rosenbergii. The sequence continues at coordinate 49,994,086 of NC_089786.1, read as the reverse complement.
TGAAATCTTGATATACTATGCAGTGGTTCTTAAATTTTTTGGTATCGTTACCCCGGGCAGTGGTGTGATAGATCACCGTTACCCCTACCCCTGTCACAAAGACTCTTCATGGCATTTTTATTATCTTTCGGGATTGAAGAAGTTAAAAAGTATTTCTTAGTTTAACCAGACCACTGAGCTGATTAACAGCTCTCCTAGGGCTGGCCCGAAGGACTAGCTTTATTTTACGTGGCTAAGAAAACGAATGTTGGGGTATAACTTGCATAATTATGATAAGAATTAATCTATTTACTTCTGTATTATTTATTAATAATTAATTTATTTATACATTTATTTATTATTTATAAATTTACTGAATTTTATTCCAAAGAACTATTACTTTTAGAAAGTGCTTCATTACCCCCACTGGGGTAATTACCCCCGGTTTGAGAACCAATGCATAGAACATAAAAACTGAGACGCTTTGGCTGGAAAACCCTGCTAGTTGAAAGTAATGGGGCTCGCCAGTTCGTCAAAACAGGGACGATATGTCTTGCGTGACTTGGTTCAGGTGATATTAACCGTTCTCTGTTGTGTCATCAGCTGCCTGGCTTTTTTTTTAGGCTTGGATTTTTTTTTTTAGTTAGATTTTTGTTTTGAAACCCAAAAGTTTAACGCTGCATGTGTCTCTGTGTCATCAGCTGACTGGCTTTATTTTTTTTAAGGCTTGGATTTTTTTAGTTAGAATTTTTTTTTTTTTTTTTTTTTTTTTTTTTGAAACCCAGAAGTTTAACGCTGGATATGTCTTGCATTACTTATTGTAGGTATTATTTAGCAGTGTCTGCAATGACTTATGACCCCCAGCTACCTGTTTTTTATTTTAAGGCTTGGATTTTGTTAGAATGGGTGTTTTCTTCTGAAACCCAGCTAGAAAGTTTACTTGTATTTGCCAGTGTGAAATATTCGATGGCAAAATTACTTTGTCGTGAGGCTGAGGGTATAATTTTGCAAGGCTGTTTCTAAATATTGTTCAAGACTATTTGATATATGCACCACGGCTATTGAAGTCTATTCAGAGAAGTCATGTTATTTGAGTACAATTTTGTAAGGCTGTTTCTGAAAATATTCAAGGCTGTTTTGTACAAATCACGGCCATTGAAGTCTATTCAGAGAAGTCATATTATCTGAGTCCAATTTTGCAAGGTTGTTTCTGAAAATACCCAAGGCTCTTTTGTACACCGCGGCCATTGAAGTCTATTCAGAGAAATCATATTATATAAGTACAATTTTGCAAGGCTGTTTTCGAAAACATTCAAGGCTATTTTGTACACCACGGCCATTGAAGTCTATTCAGAGAAGTCATATTATATGAGTACAATTTTGCAAGGCCGTTTCTGAAAACATTCAAGGCTATTTTGTACACCACGGCCATTGAAGTCTATTCAGAGAAGTCATATTATTTGAAAACTATAAACTATATGTCAAAAGGTTATATCTGAAATCTTTTCTTTTTATTAACCTGCCGTTGTTCAGACTTACCCTCTTGTCGTAATAGTAAGCGAAGGAGTTGTCGAAGTAGGTGGGACTCCACTTCTGAATGGGCTCGTCACGGAACTGTGAAGGAAGTGGAACTGTTAATTAGTGATATGATATATTTCAAAACTAGGGAAATGGAATTGTTAATTAGTGTTCTGATATATTTCGAAACTGTTAAACAGTGGTTCAGTCCATTCATGAATGGGCACGTCGTGGATCTGTGAAGGAAGTGGAACTGTTAATTAGTGGTTCTGTATCATTAAGAATGAGCTTCTCTGGAACTGAAGAAATGGACCTAATGAATAGTGGTGTGACAAAGTTTCGTAATGTTTTGAACCTTGAAAATGTGGGGAAAAGACTCTGTGGAAATAGAACTA
>NC_089786.1:49979694-49989694 GCF_040412425.1 Macrobrachium rosenbergii | reverse complement strand
CTAAACTCTATATTCCATTCCATCCACCCATTCAATATGTACAGTACACAACCCAGATAGGAAGATGCATAAATACAGCAACACCTGAACTTAACATTATTATGATAATTTTTTTCAGTGCCACAATTTTAGCTGTGATACATTTTAAGATAAAAAATCTCCCAAGTTGAACGTCAAGTGTGAAACACTTAGGTTACGAATTGTGTAGAATTGGTGTAACTGTAAGCTCTCTAGAAAGCGTTTGTTCCTTATCAGATGGGCCAGTTCCACAAAGCGTCTGTTAAGGTGATATCAAAAAACTCTGCTGGGTTACTATTCATGTTATATGGGAATATTTATTTTTACACTGGAATTAGTATAAATATACTGAAACCAGTCTGTATACATACAAAAGTATTCATATATATACATATATATATGTATACATATATTACATACATATATATATACATATATGATATATATATATCCCTATATATTCATTTATATTTGCATAAAACATACTCTTTTGAATACATACATGCATACATACATTCAGATCTTGAATTCTTCATGCACTGTAACCTCGTTGACAAAAGTAAATATACTATGCAAAAAAAAAAAAAAAAAAAAAACTACTGGAACCTTTTCGTAGAATTTACAGTTCGGTCTCGTTCCAGGAATAAATTTGCGTGATGGTTTTTTCTTTTTACCCAAACCATACTAAGCGGAAAGGTTCTCTTATTATTATGTATTGTAAGCGTTTGGGTCCGTTGTAAGTTAGGAGCAAACAGGCGACCTTTACGTTGTAGAGGAGTGTTGTTGTTTTTTCAGTTCTGGCTTTTTGTTGTGTAAATGTAAATGAGCACGCATGCTCACAGACCTGTATATATATACATATAAAATGTATACAGTATGTATATATATGTACGCACTTATTTGTGTGAGCGGGTGTGTTTATACATAACATATAATATATATATGTGTGTGTATGTTTGCATGTAAATATATATACATATCTGTATGTATGTGTATGTATTTATATTATGTATGTGTATATATACACACATAAACTGTACATAAAGTCGGTGGGCCAGGACGCGCAGAAGGCAATAATGCTGGACAATTACTGTCACTTTGGTGTGTTCACATTTTCCAGGCCGTTTTGTGTCAGGGAGAGAGATGTTCCCTTATTGTCACTGGGGCCCATCTGCATAAGCATTTCTTTGTTGCATTTGCATTCTTTGTGGTTTGTTTTTGTTTTTGTTTTTTTTTTTTTGTTTTTAAGGGAGAAGAGAATAATGAAATATCTCTTGAGTTTTGGGTCGCTGGAATGACGGAGTACTCAAAGACTTTATTTATGCACGTGTTACGTGAATGGTTTAATATTTGGATTTGTGATAATGTTTCTTGTCTGAATGTTTTATTTGTGATACATTTGTAAATCTTCAAATATTTTGAATATTGGAATACATAAAACATAAAATTATTTTTATCTTTTATGCAGATTTGTGCGAGATATATTTACAAATCTTAGAATATTTTGAATACTGAAACAGGTAAAACATCTAAATATTTTGATATTTTAAATAGATTTGCATTTTACGCACTGTAGAAGAATATGGCCATTTTCATGCTTATATACAGTATAACATGTATATACTTCTGTCTATCTACATCTATCTGTCTCCTCATACACAAAGAGAAACATACATAAAGATATATTTATCTGTCCATCTGTTTCCCCACCGGTTTTCAACAAGTTTTTATGGGATGAAGTTGCCAGCCCCATGCCCTGTCCAATGTAATGTTCGGGGAGTTTGTGTGCAGTCACCGTCTGCCTTCTAATGGCGGTCACCAATACGAGCACTGACCAGACCCAAATGTTTTAGTGTTCTTGTTCTGTTCATCTGTCTGCCTGTCTGTATGTCTGTCCATTCACTGTGATTAATACGTGTTTCTTTTCCTCTGTCTCTTTCTTTGTTACACACACACACACACACACACACACACACATATATATATATATATATATATATATATATATATATATATATATATATATAGAACGTATATTATATATGTATATTATATATATTATATGTGTATATATATGTATACTGTATATATATATTATATATATGACGCAATAATGTGAAAACTTCACAGGTTTATTACCTATTTTCCTGTGTAATATTTATTTTTACTTCTTCACAAACCTAAATAAAAAATAATAGAAAGTTTTTCATATATAATTTACTCAAAAACCCTCTCGAGGAATATAAACATACGTTTAGTTATACATATATATATCGAAACCTTATCTTATTTAAATGAAGTCATTAAACCCTCGCCGACCTCAACATCAGTAATCTTCTGAGCATAATTTTTTTTCCTATTCATCTTCTCTGAACGCAACCACTTTATCGACTTGAACGCTGCCATATTCACTAACTGAACACAACCGCTACCTTCCTCTAATCGCAGTTATTTTAGTTTTCTGTAAAAGAAAACTATTGTGCCGGCTTTGTCTTTCCGTGCGCACTTTATTCCGTCCGCACTTTTTTTCTGTCCGCCTCAGATCTTGAAAACTACTGAGGCTAGAGGGCTGCAAATTGGTATGTTGATCATCCACCCTCCAATCATCAAATATGCCAAATTGCAGCCCTTTAGCCTCAGTAGGTTTTATTTTATTTAAGGTTAAAGTTAGCCGTAATCGTGCCTCTGGCAACGATATAGGATAGGCCACCACCCGGCCATGGTTAAAGTTTCATGGGTCGCGCTTCACACAGCATTATACCTACACCACCGAAAGAGATATCCATTTTCGGTGGCCTTGATTACACGCTGTAGCGGCTGTACAGAAAACTCGATTGCGTCGAAGAAACTTCGGGACATTTTTTACTTGTTCATAGTTGAAAAAACAATTATATTGTCATCCTGAACGCAGTCTTTTGTTGTCGTGAACGTAGCCATTTTAACGTACTGAACGTCTCTATTTCATCGTCTTGAACGCAACCACTTTAGAACACAGCTCTTCTTCTAACTCTGAATGAATTCTTTCTGACTGTCTGAACGCGACCATTTTCTCTAACCGAAAAAAAGTCACTCATCGTAACCTACTGAACGTGGCCACCCCTACTCTCTGAAAACAGTAGTTTTTCTCACTCTACTACGCGAGAAGTGGCGTAATGCCTCCATTTGCGCCCACGTCACCGACTAATTGTCCCTGCCGTTATTGGGATGCCGGGGACAAGGCCCATGTCCACCCTACGAGGGAAACGGGTGAGGAAATGGAGAAGTATTGGTCCTGTCTCTCCGGGTACACTCTAAATTGACAATAACTACGTGTCTTTGTTAACTATGACCCCGTGCAATATATATATTGGATATTATGAGTCGCGTCTCTCTCTCTCTCTCTCTCTCTCTCTCTCTCTCTCTCTCTCTCTCTCTCTCTCTCTCTCTTCCTCTTCCTTGTGATATGTAAGGGAACCTTCATACACACGTATATCTTTTGTGTGTATATGTATATATATATATATATATATATATATATATATATATATATATATATATATATATATATATATATGTGTGTGTGTGTGTGTGTGTGTGTGTGTGTGTGTGTGGGTGTGTAACTGATGTAATTGTCTAAAGCTGATTGTGATTAAGAACTAAAGACTTAATTATTCCGTGGTCTGTCGCCCAAAGTATATCTGCATACTTCTCCTCTGTCAAGGGTCAACGTTTTGGGAAACGTTCCAACACCATTAATCTTCGGTCTGTTTAACCCTTTGCAAAACCTGCCAGCGGTTTCATCAGTTCACTTTGTCTGTGTCAATAAAAGTATATTACGAGGTATTTGTAGGGGTAACGTTCATGAAAACATGCGGACGGAACAGTAGAGTACTCAGTTCATATTAGGATTCGCGATTGGCAGATGCATACATAAACCAGTCCAATAAGTCAGTTCTCCCGTAGGGGGGTAGTGGCGTCAGTACACCTTATGCAGTGCACTGTAGGCATTGCTTTATGTTCTTTGCAGCGTGCCTTCGGCCCCTAGCTGCAACCCCTTTCGTTCCTTTTACTGTACCTCTTTTCATATTCTCGTTCTTTCATCTTATTTTCCACCTTCTCCTAACAACTGATTCATAGTGCAACTGCTTTGAGGTTTTCCTCCTGTTGCACCTTTCAAACCTTTAACTGTCAATTTCCGTTTCAGCGCTGAATGACCTCGTTGGTCCCAGTGCTTGGCCTCTGGCCTAAATTCTATATTCAGTTCAATTCAGTCCAATAAACCAGGTCTCAGATACTGTGACTTTTTTATCTGCATTCTCTCTGCAACATTGACCGGAGTGTGTTATGAGGAATGACGTCAGCATTGTTTTTCCGTCCTTTTTATTTTATTGATATTAATATTATCTCTCTCTCTCTCTCTCTCTCTCTCTCTCTCTCTCTCTCTCTCTCTCTCTCTCTCTCTCTTTGACGGCCGTGGGGAATATCTACATGCTCAACGCAAAGTGGATTCAGAGTTTTTCCACGGTAAATAATAAGTTTTATAGAAAATTTTGAGAATTTTAGATACAAGGAGGCAATTTAATTTCATGCAGCACGCACACACATATATATGTACATATATATATATTATATACATATATGTATATATACATACTGTACGTATATATATATACATATATGTAGTATAATCATACGTATAAATACGTATATAAATATATACACATATATATGTATATACATACACATGTATATACATACATATATGAATACTTATATAAATATATACACATATGTATATACATACACAGGTACATACATACATATATGATTTTATACATGAATAAGAATACGAGCGATGCAATCGGTAGCATTTTTTTTATTGTTATTAGCCGATAAACAAATAAATAACAGAGAACAATAAAACCTATCTACAAAAATAATATTACACTACCGACATGCAATATGAGAAAGATCTCGCGTTCCTGGAAGTAAGAAATGCGTTATTTATAGCAGCCGTTTCACAACACCTACGCTCACTCTCCTTTCAGATAAAAATGTTTATTGGCTTTTTGTCTAGTACAGTTAGATATCTCCCTCACTGTAAATAAGATATGATCATTGTCATATTTCCCGTCTCTCTCGTATTAGTTTCTTTATACATACGCATTCACACAAATGTTCTCCGTGATTTATTTGTTTCTATTTCCCCGCCTTGTGATGGGGGCAGAGGTTTCACGAAACTTTGCTTATGATGAAGATTGTGTTACGAATTCTAGCACTGGTGTTCTTAATCCTGTATAGAATACGTTTCTAATGGGAAGGAATTTTGTCCCACACCCGCACACACACATATATCTGTATATATATATATATATATATATATATATATATATATATATATATGGTATGTATGGATGTATATATATATATATAATTATATATATAGGCTATATATATAATTAATATATAATATATATATATATATATATATATATATATATATATATATTTATATATATATACTGTATATATAAATATATTTAGATTAGTGTGTGCGTAATTTTAATAGTTTAACACTAATTTTTCACATGACATTTTTCTAATCTAAATTTCAAGTCACAAATCAACCCTTTACCAAGGGAATAACTTTAACCCAAAAAGGGAAATATATACATATATATATATATATATATATATATATATATATATATATATATATATATATATATATATATATATAGATATATATATATTATGTATAAGCGTTCTACGGCTTGCTCTTTGGGGATGGGCTTGTTAGTGGACGTGTCATCAGGGTGACTGACATTATCGACTCCGCCATCAAGCGATATAAGAAGTGATTTGGACACTGCTGTACGTAATGGAGTCGAATATATTGGATTTTGGACAGTTATAATCGCGTGACTGTTTTATGTTCACAAATATCGCGTGTGAAATATCGTTTCATAATACCTTGGGAAAACATACGCCCGCGGGGAATTATGATAGGTGTGCGTTTCGTCCCACGCACGATTCAAGCCGTTGCTTGGTTTAGAAACAACGATAGAAGTGAATTAAGCCTCAGAGTTTTATATATACAGTTTATATATAGTGTATATATTAGTATATATATATATATATATATATATATATATATATATATATATATATATATATATATATATATATATATATATATACATACACGCATATACATACACACATACATATTCACACACATTTCTAATGGAATACCAAAAAACACGTAAGGATAGAATCTCCCTACGCCCTGAAATGTCTATCAAGGTTCATTCACGTACAAATTATCTCAATACCAGGAAGATCTGTTATCCCCCTTAATCAATCTCCATCTCATCCTCCCACGTAAAGCACGCTGAAAAGATTTCATTCATGATTTTAATAGCTTCAGATTAATATTCCACTGAAAGACAGTGTATACTTGGAATCATTATATATTAAGTCCCGAGAGAAGATGCGTTCTTTTTTCTACTTAGGAAATAACGACCATATAAAGAGCAGTTTCCTCTTAACATTTTCCTCTTAACATTGATAAAACGTTAAAATTAATGAACCTATACGTAACCAACTATATCTTTTTTTTTTTTATGGGTAACATTAATGATCGACACTCCGTAGGAGGGTAGTGCCGTCAGTGCTCCTCATGCGGTGCACTGTAGGCGTTACTTAGGGTTCCTTGCAGCTCGCCTTCGGCCCCTAGATGCAACCCCTTTCATTCCTTTTACTGTACCTCTGTTCACATTCTCTTTCTTCCATGTTATTTTCCATCCTCTCCTAACAATTGATTCATAGTGCAACTGCTTTGAGGTTTTCCTCCTGTTACACCTTTCAAACCTCCTTTTCTCTCGGTTTCTCTTTCAGCCTGAATGACCTCATAGGTCCTAGTGCTTGGCCTTTGGCCTAAATTCTATATTCTATTCTATTAATGATCAACCATTCTGATGCAATATGGGCACACCCCTCTTCCTCCTTTAGCGAACATTTATATTTAATATTTTTGAGAAGAAATTCTGACAGCTCATAATATGATATGGCGTAGATACGTGGCTGATATATCTTTACAGTATGGGTTAATAGCTGGGAAGATTTCAGTGTATTTTTTAACAGACTAAATGCGCTAGTGTCAAATTTGAGATTGAAATCTAAAAAAACGTAAAAAAAACGGTAAATTTCTTTTGATAAATGTTTTAGTCATAAGAGAACAGACTAAAATCATGTGTATGTGTGTGTATATGTATATGTGTGTGTATATATATATATATATATATATATATATATATATATATATATATATATATATATATATATATATATATATATTACTCAGAATTTAGGAATAAGAAATTGACGAGGACTTATTTTAGAGGAAAACCTAATTTTTGTGATATAAAAAAGAGAAATATACTTTTACCTATTTTTCTCTGGCGGGCCACTTTCAAAATCAAACGGGCCACTTTTGCCCCACGGGCATGGGGTTGGACGGCCCTGGCTTAGGACATATTCGCATGGGTATCTGGAAAGTGATTTTAACTAAATTCGTCAACTCCTGACCCATTTACTCTACCCAGCATATATCATCGAGAAGGGTACCAATAAACGCTCAGAGTATACCACGGAGAACCCATAATGACAAACAATTAGATTTTAATGATAAAATAAAACTCCATTTAGTTGAAAAAATTTAAGAAATAACTAAATGCCTAAAGTTTGACAATCCGTTTATTTTTCCGCTATCCCAAATCTATCGGTAGTTCGCTCATGAATGTATATGTAAATAAGTAACATAATTATCTTTGTGTATGCGCGCGTTCGTGATGAATAAAGAGAACGAAATATACCATAAAGGTCCAATGATAAACAAACAAATGACTTTGACAAATGAATTAAAGCTCCATTAAGTTGAAAACAAACAAGTAAAAAATGCGCCGAAGTTTCTTCGACGCAATCGAGTTTTCTGTACAGCGTATAATGCTGTATGAAACTCTCGGCCGCGGCCCATGAAACTCGCAGCAGCGGCCCACGAAACTTTCACCCACAGCCGGTCGTGGCCTGTGATTACATGTATGGAAATATATACATATGAATCGCATATGGTTATGTATACATATGAATAACATACGCCTACGTATGTAGCCTATATGAATGACATACGGCTGTGTATTCATATGAATAATATACGGCTATGTATGTATATTAATAACATACGGCTATGTATATATATTAATAACATACGGCTATGTGTTCGTATGAATAACGTACGGCTATGTGTACATACGAATAACACACGGCTATGTATACATGTGAATAACATACGGCTATATATACATATGAATAACATAAGCCTATGTATATATGTGTGTAACATACAGCTATATATACATATGAATAACATTCGGCTATGTATACATATGAATAACTTACGGCTATGTATACATATGAATAACATACGTCTGTGTATACATATGAATAACTTACGGCTATCTATACATATGAATGACATACGGCAATGTATACATATGAATAACATACGGCTATGTATACATATGAATAACTTGCGGCTATGTATACATATGAATGACATACGGCTATGTATACATATGAATAACATACAGGTATATATACATATGAATAACATACAGCTATGTATACACATGAACAACATACGACTATGTATACATATGAATAACATGGCTATGTAAACATATAAAATAACATACGACTATGTATACGAGTACATATAACATATGGCTATGCATACATATAAATAACATACGAATATATATACTTATAAATAACATACCGCTATATATACATATGAATAACATCTGGCTATATATACATATGAATAACATATGGCTGCGTATACACATGAACAATATACTGAATTTTCTACGCGTACAGTTTCTGTATGAAGTTGAAACCCTTCCTAAACTTCCTAACCACGAAAGTTTGCAAAGTGATGAAATATATGTGCACATGGGATAAACAAATTTGTTATCTCTCTCTCTCTCTCTCTCTCTCTCTCTCTCTCTCTCTCTCTCTCTCTCTCTCTCTCTCTCTCTCTCCTTCATAATCACAAAACGTTTTAATCTTCTTCTTCTTCCACCTTCCCATTATGGTAAGCATCATCGATGTAAAACAGCGCCGTGTCTTCCAGGAATCTGTGATCACGTCTTGGATCGTCCCCCCACCTCTCTCTCTCTCTCTCTCTCTCTCTCTCTCTCTCTCTCTCTCTCTCTCTCTCTCTCTCTCTCTCTCTCTCCTAGCAGGAGATCTCATCACAGCCTTCGGCAAAAAAGGGATTACTGAATCTACGCCAAGGCATTCTTGAGAGGGCTTCTTTCCCCCCGAAGTTTTGACAATGGAGAAGCCTCATTTGATGATGAATTTGCTTTACTCTTTTGAAGTAAATTGGCTTCGTTGAAGTAGTCCCCGCTTCTGAAGTAATGAATGAAGTATTGAGTATTATGTTTTTTTTTTTTTTATTTGTCTTGCTGAGTTGGGAGCATGTGTAGGCAGAGAGAGAGATAGACAGACGTATGTACACATGGAAACATACATGAAAAGAGTAATTGTTTAATTTTCTCTCTCTCTCTCTCTCTCTCTCTCTCTCTCTCTCTCTCTCTCTCTCTCTCTCTCTCTCTCTATATATATATATATATATATATATATATATATATATATATATATATATATATATATATATATATATAAATGTGTATATATATATATATATAAATGTGTATCTACATACATGTATATATTTTTTTATTAATATATATACACACGTGTATGTATGAATGTATGTACATAGAGAAGAATATAGGCTAAGTGCACATCAACTTACCCTGGTTTTACTTTTTGCCACCCCTATGTGAATCACTGGTGATTTTAGATCCAGCAGTCGTTATAGACACATTCAGAACGACTTTGATGAATAGTTTTAAGGGATGATGATAGACTG
>NC_089786.1:49972194-49974694 GCF_040412425.1 Macrobrachium rosenbergii | reverse complement strand
TGTCAGATTGCAGCGCTGGCAATTTCCTGTGCAATTGACTCATATACTGCTTTCCTTTCTTATGACATATCTCACCACTTAGGAGCTTATTGCATTCACTGTTTCTTCTACTTTTGGCTCAGGTTCTGCAACTTCTTTCATTCCTTTTACTGTACCTCTGTTCATATTCTCTTTCTTCCATCTTACTGTCCACTCTCTCCCAACAAATGATTCATAGTGCAACTGCTTTGAGGTTTTCCTCCTGTCACACCTTTCAAGCTTTTACTGTCAATTTCCGTTTCAGCGCTGGATGACCTTAGTTGCCACAGCACTTGGCATGTATGTCTGAAATCTATAAATCAATCTATAAACTAACCTCCTTATTGCCAGCATTTTCTGCGGAACATTGCAGGAGCGTTTCCCTGATTTTTTTTTTATGGTTTATGTACAAACTCCCTTCACATTATTCTTGTGTTATGGAGTCTGGATTTTTCCTCCCCAAGGGGCGGGGGCGTTGTCCCTCAGAGAGAAGAGTTCCAAAAGTTGTTATTAACCTTTCGATTCCCAGGTAATATTTCGGGGTGGGGTGTTTAGCGCCATTTCTGATACTTTGTACCTGAGTGACTAATTGTGTCAACAGAGCCACGATGGGTAACATAAGAATGCAACCTATGTCGCTCGGCCATTGTCCGGGATTCGAACTCGTGATCTTTCTCTACTGAGAGTTTCTTTCTCTCTCTCATTCTCTCTCTACATACACACACATATGTATATATATATATATATATATATATATATATATATATATATATATATATATATATATATAGATAATCTACTGGGCGCTCTTTACCGGATGCATAGTAATTGTAATAACTACATATGTGAAAAGGCATTGTTGTTATTGCAGTTATATATATATATATATATATATATATATATATATATATATATATATATATATATATATTATATTCTTTAGACCTTGTATATATATATATATATATATATATATATGTATATAATATATATATATATATATATATATATGATATTCTTTAGACCTTGTATATATATATATATATATATATATATATATATATATATATATATATATATATATATATGTATGTATGTACATATACATATATTTATATACATGATGTATGTGCGTATATATATATATATATATATATATATATACATATATACATATACATATACATATACATACACACATTTATATTGTCTATGCGTCTCTTGAAATGTTTGCACTTTTGTACTCTATCTCGAAACTGGACCCATCTCTCACCATGTTCCTTATTTCGGAGCATCCCGACGTGACTGACTGACTGACTGACTGACAGCAGAGCTCACCATCTTCCACGGAGAAATCACCTAAAAGTGATAAATTACCAATATGCTCCCTAATGACGTCACTTGATGTCCTTTTTATCCAGGAGATTTCGTGAGCTGTTATTATCTTTTCTTACCCTTGGAGGGCAGGGGTGGGGGCGGGGTTAGTACCGTCAGTGCACTGTAGGCATTACTAAAGGTTCCTTTGCAACCCCATATCATTCCTGTTACTGTACCTCCGTTCATATTCTCCTTCTTCCATCTTGCTGTCCACCTTCTCCTAACAATTGCTTCATACTGCAACTGCTTTGAGGTTTTCCTCCTGTTACACCTTTCAAACCTACCTACTCTCAGTTTCCTTTACGGCTCTGAATGACCTCCTAGGTCCCAGCGCCTGGCCTGTGGCCTAAACTCTATAGCCTATTCCTGTTATCTTTTCTTTCTCGTTTATCAGGCTATGTGAGATATATCTTATGTATCTTTTTATCTTCTCCGTCTTCAACCTGACTGCGACCCTCCACAGTCGACTAAAAGCTAAGCACATGGTTCGCTCTAAGTTCTGTTGATTATGGATTTTTAGTTTTCTGAAAGGAAAACTATTGTGCCGGCTTTGTCTGTCCGTCCGCACTTTTTCTGTCCGCCCTCAGATCTTAAAAACAACTGAGGCTAGAGGGCTGCAAATTGCTATGTTGATCATCCACCCTGCAGTCATCAAAGATAACAAATTGCAGCCCTCTAGCCTCAGTAGTTTTTATTTTATTTCAGGTTAAAGTTGGCCATAATCATCCTTCTGGCAACGATATAGGATAGGCCACCACCGGGCCGTGGTTACAGTTTCACGGGCCGCAACTCATACAGCATTATACCGAGACCACCGAAAGATAGATCTGTTTTCTGTGGCCTTGATTACACGCTGTAGCGGCTGTACAGAAAACTCCATTGCGCCGAGGAAACTTCGGCGCATTTTTTACTTGTTTTTCTAGATACGGGATTAAATACCCACCCAAGGTCCCGCGCGGTATTTATCTCGATGAGTCCGAGGTGGTAACCACTTGGGCTATCAGGAGCCTTATCATTTATACTCTGTATCACCTGGTAATCTATGTTAGGTGTATTACAAGTCATGTACTAGATTTTTATTATATCCTGTCATGGCGATATGATT
>NC_089786.1:49964694-49969694 GCF_040412425.1 Macrobrachium rosenbergii | reverse complement strand
TGCGTCCTTAGTAGGTTTGGGTCTCTGTTCTCTGTGGAGGAACGGGAGAAGAAGGAGAAAATTACTGAGATTAGAATCCCGTGTCCTCCGTGAATGTCAGATGGGCTCATGTGGGCACCAGAAGAATTGGAAGACCCCAGACGTACTCGGACGAGAACTGATATGGGAGGATGGAGATGAGTGGAGATTTGTGGAAGATAAAGCACACTGATGATGATGATGGTGAGATTTCAGTGATCTTTAATGGCTCATTCATGTAACTCTTTCATACATGAGGCTTAATTATTTTCTATAATTATTTACTTATCTAGCTTCCCATTCATTTTGTAGGAGGGAAAGAAGAAGATGGGACATGCAGCGTTACTCTGCACATAAGCCCCGCCCATTAACTGTCATGAAGACCAAAAGATAAATAGTAAAAATAAACATAATAGTTTGGCTTAAATGTTCTAGAAACTTGAAAAAATGCAATTAAGTCTCATGCTTAAAATTAGATAATTTTCTTCTATTGCTGCCCTAAAATGGAAGACTGAAGTATCTACAAAAATACAAAACTGAGAAAAATGGTAGATACTCCCTTGCCTTGCTACTGATTTTGCAGATACTGCAAATGGGACCCCCTAAATATTCGTGGAAAGCATGAGTGGTATATCTCAATTTCGTAAATTTTGTAGATGCAGCAGTTTCCCAGTTTAGGGCAGATTGGTTCGTAAGTATTTGTCAAATGCCATGAGTTTACCAAATAGAAATTTAATACTTAACCTGTAAAACTGGTGCACTTTATAGTCAATTCGCTATTACTTCAAGACGTTTGTATTATGCACATGAAAATAACCGATTTTAAAACTGCGATCCATTAATTAAAATTTACTTTTTTGGATTTGCCCAAAAAATTGCGGAAGTTAGATTCCCAAAGTACATGACGATTGCAAAAGGCCTCTAATGCCTGAACAAAGTAAAATCATGTGTCTTGAACAAGTTTATGAAACTCTGTGAAACATTTTGAATTTTTTGAAGCGAAATATTTAAACTACGTGAAATGTCTTGAATTTTCCAAAGTGAAGCATCTGAAAGTTTTCCAGAGGAAAGTTAGAAAGAGATATCCTAGAAAAATGATATGGCGAAAGCGTTCAAAATAGCTCTCAAAACAAAGAGATGTTAAGTTTCCAGAGCAGTATAGAATTTACAAAGATTATAAAACAAGCTAAAATGTCCAAGTTTTTCATAATTTACTTAATGATTTTCTAAAACTTTGAATTAACCAGACTCATTCAGGAAGACTGCTGAGTGCAAGTTTGTCCAATGAAACTAGTGTTGTAGGTTTCCCAAAAAGTTTAAATGTCCAGGGTATTCCCTACCAACTAAGTGCCCTAATGTTTTCACAAGAATTGTCAAACACCAAAACATTCTAATAAATAGAATTTCACAAGATTTCATTCCCCTGGGGGAGACGTGAACCCACGACATCTGAGTGGCACGCCACGACACTAACCACTATACCAGCGGACCAGCTAATATCTAAGCTGTTTTAAAGTAAAGTCATTTATGCTTCTAAGTGAAATACTGATTTCTGCAAAATGTTTAAATTTCTTCCAATATATGAATAACTTCGAAGATTTTCCAAATAAATTTCTAATCTAAGTGTTCATATTTAAAGAACATTATATTCATACACAAACAGTTTACACCGGTTCGTGCCTGTGTTTGTAATGGAGAAGTGAAATACCTCACTCCATACATGAATGAGTTTTAATATCACGCGGAGGAATTGCATTCTGAACATAAATGTGTGCCCCGGTGGGATGGAACCCTATATAATAAAAAAAAAAACAAGCCTGGATATCATAATAGCATATAGGTCTTTCCTTTTACTCTGTCCATAATAAGCAGCTCAGAAACCGGCCAAGCGGACGAGAGAAACCGCTTAAATAAAATTTGGGTGTGAAACATTTGGGGAGGTGTTAATTCTCCCGAATGGTTGTTTCGTCAGGTTTCGGGGAAGAGCGTGAACTACAGTAGGTGCCCTCCGATGTGTGAGGAGAAGATGAAGGAGGAGGTGAAGAGAAGAAGAAGGAGGTGGGGGAGAAGAAGAAGAAGAGAGTGAGGAGAAGAAGAAGGAGGTGGGGGAGAAGAAGATGGTAAGGAAGAGGAAGAAGAATAGGGTGAGGAAGAAGAAGAAGAAGAAGAAGAAGAGGGTGAGGAATAAGAAGAAGGTGAAGAAGAAGATGATGAAAGGGGTGAGGAAGAGCATGAAGAAGAGGGCGAGGAAAAAGAAGAAAAATGAGGTGAAGAAGAAGGAGGGGGTGAGGGAGAAGAAGAAGGTGAGGAGGTAGACGAAGAGGGTGATGGAGGAGAAGAAAAAGAAGCAAAAGAAGAAGAACAAGAGGAAGAAAAAGAAGACGAAGAAGAAGAGGGCGAGGAAGAAGAAGAAGAAGAAGGCGAGGAAGGAGTAGAAGGAGAAGAGAGAGAAAATGTTTCTCCCAAAAGTCTTCTTTGTGTCAGCTGAACTCGGAGGTACTGCGTCCGAACCCTGCGAGAAAAGATACACACTCTTATGTCCTGAATGAAGAAAGGTAAATATAGAACTCTCTGCTTTCCTCTATGTTTCCTGATTTATACCTTCTTTCCCCTCTTTTTCTCAAAAAAAAAAAATAAAATAAAATTTGTGCAACAGTCTTAATGGAGATGCCGTAATTGTTGGAAATAAAGAGGGCTCTACTGGCAGTAGGTCTGTGCTTTCCTATCTGTCTATCTTTCCAACTGTTTACCTGTCTGTCTGTGCCTGTGGCTTTACTTTCCTGTCTGTTAAGCTTCCCAGTTGCTCTTTCTCTTTGGTTTTTGTCTTCTTTTCATATGTATGCATGTATTTATGTATGTATGTATGTATATATACATTTTTTATTAATTATTTTGTTTATTTTTTTATTCCTATCTTCATATCTGTCTGTGAAGTATTGTACTTAAAATTTAATATCTATCTGTCTATCTTCTATCTATCTATCTGTCTGTATATATATATATATATATATATATATATATATATATATATATATATATATATATATATTTATATTTATATATATACATAACATCAAAATATATATATTCATATGTATATTTAAATGTATACATTATATATATGTACGTCTTTATATATACACATGAATATAAATATTTAGATTATATATATATATATATATATATATATATATATATATATATATATATATATATATATATATATATATATATATATATATATATATATCAGTATATACATCCATCCCTGTCTACTTACCCATCCACCAATCCAATTTAACCATCAATCTCACCGGAAATATGCAATCTTAGAAATCCGAACGTAGAATGAAAAACCTCCCACATTTATTTCAGCTCCGGCGACGGCGCCAACGTCATCCAAGAAACCAGGGTGGGTTTTTTCTATGAATACTTGATGTGGAGGCAACTTGGAAGATCTCTCTTTTTTTTGTGACAGATGGGAGACTCGAATCTTGCAATTGTTTTTGTGCCTTGTATTTTTTTCCCAGTTGGAAAAATGATTTCGTTCTCGCTGTTATTTATTTTTATTCTTTTTATCTGTTTTTTGCTTTCGTGTGTTTGATTGGTTCTATTTCTGATGAAATATATACATATACATATACATATATATATATATATATATATATATATATATATACATGTTTATTTATAGATACATATTTATTTTATTGGTCCCAAAGACCTCCTGACTTGTATATATATATATTATATATATATATATATATATATATATATATATATATATATATATATATATATATATATATATATATGTGTGTGTGTGTGTGTGTGTGTGTGTGTGTGTGTGTGTGTGTGTGTGTGTGTGTGTGTGTGTGTATAAATACTTCAGAAGGTGGCCATAGAGAATGAAGCCAAAACACTATCCACCGACACATTCTTTCTTTAACTGGTGAATGAGGGATGTACACTTGTGCAGAAACTTCCACAACAATTACCGAAGCATATGCTTGTACGTGAGACTCATCTTCACTATTACCGTCACCTTCCGTCTCTGTTCTGACTGCCATTACCTGTCAGGATCACTACAATCACAATCCTCGATTCTAGTCATCACCATGACTATCATTATTTGTCACAATCATCCATCACTATAAGCATTGTCATTATTCGTCACAGTCAGCCATCACTAATAATTATCGTCGTCCGTCACCATCATCTACAATAATCGTCACTATCATCCATCACGATCACCCGTCACCATCATCACAATCAGCCGTGACGGTCACCGTCATCCACCACAATCATGTCACCATCATCCATCACAATCTTCCGTCACCATCGTCCACCACAATCATGTCACATTCATCCATCACAATTCTCCGTCACCATCATCCACCACGACCATGTCACTATCATCTATCACAATCATCCGTCACCATCATCGATCACAGTCAGCCGTCACCATCATCCACCACAATCATGTCACAATCATCCGTCACCACCATCGTCCACCACAATCATGTCACGATCATCCATCACTATTCTCCGTCACCATCATCCACCACAATCATGTCACCATCATCTATCACAATCATCCGTCACCATCAATCATCACAATCAAAAGTCACAATCATCTGTCACCATCACGATCGCAATCATCCGTTACCATCATCCATCACAATCATCTGTCACCATCATCCGCCACAATCATGTCACAATCATCCATCACCGTCATCCACCACAATCATGTCACAATCATCCGTCACCGTCATCCGTCACCATCATCCACCACAATCATGTCACAATCATCCATCACCGTCATCCACCACAATCATCCATCACCGTCATCCGTCACCGTCATCCGTCACCGTCATCCGTCACCATCATCCATCACAATCATGTCACCATGATCCCCACACTCTCCCAGGAGCCATCCCCAAGAGGAGAAAGAATCCCTCCTTTGACAATTCGTTCTCCAG
>NC_089786.1:49957194-49959694 GCF_040412425.1 Macrobrachium rosenbergii | reverse complement strand
TGAGAAGAAATTTTTTTTTTTTTTTGTCTTCAGAATCATTGTTTTTCTGGAGTTCATTGTTTTTTTTCGTGTATATTCAGAAGATCAAATTGGGTGGAATTTTTTTTTTCTAAGGTGAGTAGTTCACGCGAGTCTCATTTCATAATTTCGTTGTTTTATCTTATATTCTTTCACATTTTTATTTTCTTATATAGTTTATTGTTTAACTGTGTATTTCTAATTCCACTGGAGTCCTTAAGCTTGTAAGCTTCTGCATTAATATTATGTGAAATATTTGTGTCATATAAAACCTAAACACAATATATATATGTGTGTATATGTATATATATATATATATATATATATATATATATATATATATATATATATATATATATATATATATAATGTGCAACATCAACTTTATACTGTAAGTTACCCAAATCGGAGATCCTCACCTACCGTGTGCATTTGCATTCCAGCCATGCATGGGGGCGGGATGCAAATCACTGCCTAGAACCTACAAGTTGCAGTCGGCAATTAAGGCTCTATTGCTTGTCTCAAATGGCCTCTTAGGGCATTGCCGTGCGCTATCGAACCCCCTTTATGGAGAGAGAGAGAGAGAGGAGGAAAGAGAGAGAGAGAGAGAGAGAGAGAGAGAGAGAGAGAGAGAGGAGGAGAAAAGAGTAAGAGAGAGTAGGAAAAAGACAGAGAGAGAGAGAGAGTGTGAGAGAGGAGGAAAAGAGAGAGAGAGAGTGAGAGGAGGAAAAGAGAGAGAGAGGGAGAGGAGGAAAAGAGGGAGAGTGAGAGAGGAGGAAAAGAGAGAGACAGAGAGGAGGAAAGAGAGAGAGAAAGAGGAGGAAAAGAGAGAGAGAGAGAGAGAGAGAGAAGGGGAAAATAGAGAACAAAAGAGAGAGAAGGGGGAAAATAGAGAAAAAAGAGAGAGACAGAGGAAAAAGAGAGAGAGAGAGACGAGGAAAGAGAGAGAGAGAGAGACAGAGAGGTGACAGCAGCGATAGCTAAATTACCTTCGGTTTTGTAACCGAGTCCAGATTCTTAATATCCGTTTTTGCTTTGATCGTTCTTTATGTGCCCCCGCCTCCCTAAGGTTGCGGAAGTTTTCCGCACGAGGGTTTCGTCCCTGATTCATCAGTGAGAGAATGAATGTGTCAGTGACTGGTCTTTCTGTTTCAATGCCTATAACCACATCCTCTATTCACTGAAATGGCATAGCGGAATCTTGCTATCCAACCTCTCTTGGTGTAGCCTCACTTCGGCTTCATTTGCTCTAAATCTGGATGATTTTATCTTGCTGTCCAACCACTCTAACTCCCTTTTAGTCCTCTGAAAAGAAAACTATTGCGCCGGCTTTGTCTGTCCGTCCTCACTTTATTCTGTCCTCCCTCAGATCTTGAAAACTACCGAGGCTAGAGGGCTGTAAATTGGTATGTTGATCATCCACCCGCCAATCTTCAAACATTCCAAATTGCAGCCCTCTAGCCTCATAAGTTTTTATTTTATTTAAGGTTAAATTTAACCATTATCATGCATCTGGCAGCGATATAGGACAGGCCACCACCGGCTCGTTTTTAAAGATTCTTGTGGCGCGTCTCAAACAGCATTATACCGAAACCACCTAAAGATAGATCTAATTTCGGTGGCCTTTACTATACGCTGTAGCGGCTGTACAGAAAACACGATTGCGCCGAAGGAACTTCGGCGCATTTTTTACTTGTTTTCAATCTTATGCGCCGAATGGCCGACAGTGCCCCAGCAGTTGGCTTGACAGGCTAAACTTCATAATGACATTTCATGGAATCTTACCCGATTATATTCAGTGAAACTATAACAATATCTCACTTCATATCTCACAAAACTATAGGAATGGAATGGAATACAAAATTTAGGCCAATGACCAAGCGCTGGGACATGTGAGGTCATTCAACGCTGGAAGGGAAACAGAATAAGAAGATTTCAAAAGTGTAACAGGAGGAAAACCTCAAAGCAGTTGCACTACGAAACAACTATCAGGAGACGGTCCAGGAATGTAAGATGGAAGAAAGAGAATATGAACGGAGATACAGTAAAAGGAATGTAAGGGGTTGCAGCAAGGAGCCTAAGGAAGGTACGCTGAGGTGCACAAAAATTTAAAACCATCCTCTAAATAAATAACAATCATTTCGTGGAACGCCGCTCCCATTATGCGTGGCAATTTGCTGTTTAAAAGGCCATTTCATGCAGCGCCGGTTTGCAGAGATAAGTCCCTCATTCCTGACTATTCAGCTGACGCCCGAAAAACTGTGATCGAATTGACAATTATATTTAAATTGCTTTTCCATAATGACGGGATATCGTATTATCTTACTTTCGGTCACCGGTGAGCTTAATTAATATTAGAGGTGGACTAGGAAATATGGATTTTTGAGATAATGCGCTGAGTTAGATCAGGGGGAAAATTTGATGGAAACGTTCTGAAGTCCGGTGAATTTAGCAGGGAATAGGGCAAAGGTTAATGTGTATT
>NC_089786.1:49927194-49952194 GCF_040412425.1 Macrobrachium rosenbergii | reverse complement strand
TTATTATTATTATTATTATTATTATTATTCAGAAGTTGAACCCCATTCATATGGAACAAGCCCACCACAGGGCCACTGACTTGAAATTCAATTATTATTATTATTATTATTATTATTATTATTATTATTATTATTATTATTATTATTATTATTATTATTATTATTATTCAGAAGTTGAACCCCATTCATATGGAACAAGCCCACCACAGGGGCCACTGACTTGAAATTCAAACTTCCAAAGAATATTATGGTGTTCATTAGGAAGAAGTAACGAGAGGTAAAGGGAAATACAGAAAGAAGAGTTCTCACTTATTAAAAAATAAAAAAATAAATTCATAAACAGACAAAAATGAAATATACTTCCATAATCCCTAAGGCATTTCCACCGTCGGTAATTTTGCTTTTTACCACATTAATTTCTCTAAATTGTGATCCAGGGTAAATACACAATATATATGTACAATCAGATCCTCTGAACGGCAGCACCAATATGGGATAAATGTGCGTCGCTTTCGAACTTCTCAGTTTCAGGGGTCCTTTTATTCCTCACACCGTTTGGGCTGTGGAACCGCCTCCCTTCAGAGGATGTCGTGTAATTGGAACTTAAGAAGTTCAGCCGAAGATGCAATGCATTACTGCCTTAATACAATTCAACTTGTATTTTACTATTTTAGTTACATTTTTATTTATTCATTTATTTGTTAATTTATCTGTTTTTCTAATAACTGATCTCCTCTTTCTGTAGCTCCCATTCTTAGCTTTTGTTACTTCTTTCGAATGAACACCATAATATTCTTTGGGAGCTTGAATTTCAAGTCAGTGGCCCCTTTGGTGGGCTTGTTCCATATAAATAAGGTTCATCTTCTGAATAATAATAATAATAATAATAATAATAATAATAATAATAATAAAACCATATATATAAATATGTATATATCTGTATGTATGTATGTTAATAAGACAAGATAAATAGTCAAATTGATGAATAAATGAAGATCTGAAAAAACAGCAAATTAAAGGAAACTGCATTCAACCTCTCCTTAACGCCATCTCTTCATAAATGATTACGGAACTGCCTCTTAACAGTCTGTTTGTTTGAAGACGCCGATGGAACTGGCATCTGAATACTTCTGTCATACGTCCCAAAACCAAAGAGTGAAGCAGTATGAGAGGGAGATAAATAGATGGGTTGTATGGCGGTAGGAAACGCAAAGGAACGCAGTAAATACCAAAGTTACTCTCCCCGACTTGATAAATGTGGGATAGTGTAATTTACCCGGTGCTACGATTGTTGATTACGTAAAGACCATATTAATTGCGACGCTAAATCGCATGACCAAAAATCCAAAATCATAATATAGTTTTATTCGTTGTATTTGAACTGAATAAATTTCAAAGTATTGTTTGAAAACATTGCTTGAATTTTATCTTACAGAATATTTATTGACGCATCTGCGATTTTTTCCACACTATTTCTCATACATTTTAAATATAAGCAAATAACAAACGTGGAAAATAATTATCTTTTTTTATTATTTCGCGCAAAGTTCGCTCGGTGTTTTCGCGAAGAATAATATATTGGCCCACTTTTCTGCTTGTGTTTGACTTTCCGTTTGCTTTTTGTTAAAGTGTCCAGGATTCACGCGTTTCTTTCAGTAATTCTTTTAATCTTTTTTTTTTAAGTTAGATTGCACCATCCGTTATGATAAACATATGCATGTATATATATATATGAATATATATACATATATAGGATATATAATATACAGTATATATACCTATATGCATATATTGTGTTTATATACAATATACACATATATGCATATATATATAAATATATACGTATGTATATACATATACATATACAGTATATATACGTATATATTCATATATTGTGTTTATATACAGTATATACATATATAAATAAACAACACACACACACACACACACACACACATATATATATATATATATATATATATATATATATATATATATATATGTGTGTGTGTGTGTGTGTGTGTGTGTGTGTGTGTGTGTGTGTTTATATACATACACACACATATATATGAGCATATTTGCATTTGAGTACTAGATTGTCAGACCGAGACAGAAAGCCTGACGATGTCAGACTTAGACAGAAGGCCTGAATTCAAAAATATTTTAACAGGGCAGGAGCTAAAATCATATTTTAATGTATCCACAAGTTTTTTAAAATCTTCCAAAATGCAGACTGACGACAATAAACAAGCAACAGGCAGACGTCACACCAAAAAAATCTAATGGGACTGGTCCTCATCCCCTACTAAACCTTACAGTAAAATTTGAACACAATCTGTTAGCTGATATTTTAGCCAAATCATAACAGATTTTGCCAGTCCCGTCGGTTCTTGCAAAGAGAAAGGGTATTTTTTATGGGAGGAGCTTTTTTTACTTCATAAAAAAAAACTAAGAAAAATAATATCGGAGAAAACACAACACGAAAATATCTTGGAAAATTATGGAAGGTCCTTTAGAATCCCACAGATCATCTGCAAGGATCCTGCTAAAAAAGAAACAGTAGGACCTCCTTCAAAGGACGCCGAAAGAATTCGGTCAAAAAGTGAAAAATCTATAAAAACTACAAAACAAAAAATTTCCCTTAAAATCCTCTTGATATTCATAACAAAACCCTTGAAAAAAGCCATTAAAAACATAACCCAAAAAATAAAAAAAAGACTCCTTTAGTTTCCCCTTTTGGTCAGTCTCCTTAGATGAAAATGAAAACGAAAATCACTGAAAAACATAACCAAGCATTAAAAACCGTGAGTCTCCTTTTACAAAAACACAAAAAAGCATTAAAAACATAGTCAAAAAATTTAAAACGCCTTCAAAACAATAAAACCAGTCCCTGAAAAAACCACTCGTAATGGCTTCTGTATAGTCAGCGTTCTCGGACGAAAATGGTAAAAGAAAAATGAATAATGAAGAAAGGAAAAATGACACGTCCATTCTTCTCCTCCTTTGACAGAGGAGTCCTAATTAAGTCAACTGGGAAGAAGAGAAGGAGGAGGAAGAGGAGGAAGATGATAATGAGGGAATTACAGGGGTCGTCTTTGGGACACGTTTATTCGTTTCATTTTTTTTCTGGTGGGAGGTTTTATTGGGAAATATTTCGATTTTATTTTATATTAATTAATAGTGAAATCTTCTTCTTCTTCTTCTCATTATTATTATTATTATTATTATTATTATTATTATTATTATTATTATTATTATTATTATTATTATTATTATTATTATTCTGTATTTCACATTACCTTCTGTTATTTCTTTCGAATGAACACCATAATATTCTTTGAAAGCTTGAATTTCAAGTTCCCTTGGGCTTGTTCCACATGAATAGGGTTCATTTTCGGAATAATAATAATAATAATAATAATAATAATATTATTATTATTATTATTATTATTATTATTATTATTATTATTATTATTATTATTAGAAGGAAGCAGATCCTCTCTTTAGCATGTCCTGTTAAAAAGGACGGCTGCATCTTGCTAATTAATCTTACATTACCTTCTCAATTTTCCCCGTGACACTTGCTTCTCTTCAGCGTTAATATTGGTCAAGAACTGCGTTTATATATAATAATAATATTCTGCAGTTTTATTCTCTGTACAGGTAATGGTGTTGAAATACAATAAGATAAATCCGTGAGTAAGGTTTTATCCCTATTCATCTGCGATTAATAATAAATAATTTACCTTTCATCTCCCGTAGGGGTTAGTGCCGTCAGTACTTAAGGTTCGTTGCAGCGTCCCTTTGGCCACTAGGTGCAACCCCTTTCATTCCTTTTACTGTACCTCCGTTCATATACTCTTCCATCTTGCTATCCACCCTCTCCTAACAGTTGTTTCATAGTTGACCTAAATTCCACATTCCATTTACCTTTCATCAAATCTGTCTCCTACTAAGTATCTCCGATCAACTGATTAATCACCCTCGTGTTTACCTGTAACCAAATTCTTTTCTGTTCAATAAACTGATCAAGCAAATACGATCAAATCACCTTAATACCTTTGTTGCGCAGTTCGCGGCGAAGAATATACCCACCCTCTATCAATCCCCGGTCAATCCGCCGCCAGCCTCCGGCGAAAGCCGATTACATCCGGCGATTTACATCTCGGGACCTTCATAAGGATGCCGCGAGGGCGTTCTTGAAACGCTCTCTCCGGGTCCTCCCCCACGTCCGATTACGCGCCTAATTGGCTCCGACTTCGCTAATTGCTTTCCTGTTATTTCAATTTTCCCCGCCCCGGCGCCTTCTGGAAAATGAATCCCTTCGGACGAAGCGTCGTTTAATCATTTTCCTTTCTTGAAAAAAATATATTGAATTGTATTTTCGTCCATTGTTCTAAATGTGAAGGGTATTGTGGGTATCTTGGTGCGGTTTTTGTGATTAAAACGTTTGGTTTCGTGGTATAAAAAACCCCTTCGTTTTGATGGTTTTTTTTTTATAACTCCTTTGGTTTTTATCAGGTTTTTAAATGAAATCATTATGATTATGTGTGATATTTTTATTTCCTTGAAAAAATATTTTAGATTATATTTTTGTCCATTGTTCTGAAGGTGAAAAGTATGGTGGATCTCCTGGTGTGGTTTTTATGGCTTTCGTTGTAAAGAAACTTTGATTTTGGTGATCAAATGATTAGTGGTTTTTATAGGTCTTAGTTGATTTTGATGGTCAAATGATTAGTGGTTTTTATAGGTCTTAGTTGTCACGAGATATTTATGATGAAATCATTATGATTATGTAAAATATTTTTCTTTCCTGGAAAAAAATATATTATATCGTATTTTCTTTCGTTGGTCTGAAGGTGAAAAGTATTACGGGTCTGTGGGAGGGTTTTTGTGGTTAAAAAAAAAACTTCGGTTGCATGGTCGAATGATTGGTTCGTTTTATAGGTCTTTTGATTTTCATCAGCTTTTTATTATAGAATCATAATAATAGGTGTCTTTGTTCTTAGTTATGTGGCTTGTGGAGACTGATAAAATCCCTGGTTTTTATCACAATTCTCTTGGGCTTTTAAAATCTTTAGTTTATCTTAAATTTCTTGACGTTCACACTAAAATTGATAGTTTTTTATATTATAAATTTATCGGTGTTATGTTTTGATATTTTATTTCATCATCATGTTTTTGCTATCTAATATACAATGGCTTAATTTATCTTTGATTAGTTTTGCAGCATATTTGGTTTTTAGGATAATTAACTTGATTTCAGTGGCAAGATACGTGATTTTATGATAATTATTTTGGTTTTTGTTACACGGTCTTCGGCTTTTTATCAGGATCTTTGCTTTCATAATAAAATGACCGGTTTTAAGATCAATAATTTCGTAATAATATAAACTTTTGATTTTTATAATAATTCTTTCTTTCAAATAGACACTTTATCAAAACATCCGTCCGCGCTTTTTCTGTCCGCCCTCAGATCTTAAAAACTACCGAGGCTAGAGGGCTGCAAATTGGTATGTTGATCATCCACCCTCCAGTCATCAAACGTGCCAAATTGCAGCCCTCTAGCCTCAGTAGTTTTTATTTTATTTAAGGTTAAATTTAGCCATAATCGCGCGTCTGGCAACGATATAGGATATGCCACCACCGGGCCGTGGTTAAGTTTCATGTGCCGCGGCTCATACAGCATTATACCGGAACAGCCTTGATTATACGCTGTAGCGGCTGTACAGAAAACTCGATTCCGCTCAAGAAACTTCTGCGCATTTTTTACGTATTTTATATAGAATTTCCTTTGCATGTATGACACAACATTACTTCCTATGAGACCAAGTCTGCTTTTTGTGACGAGTCCTCTGTTGGGAATTAACGAAAGGTTTAATTTCCCTCACGGGGCCTTTAGACGCCAACGTGAAGAGGAAATTGCTACACAGGGACGTCTGACTGACCCAGATTTGTCTGTTCTAATGGACTTCCAGGAATGCCTACAATAGCTTCTGTCTTCCTACAGACCACCTGGCAATTCCTGAAAACGGTCAGGCGAGTCTTCCTGCAGACGTCGCCTGAATTCAGGTGCACTGATCTCATTTTCTGTTCATCGTAATTATTTGTTTATCAGCTTTCCCTATAACTTGTCTTTCTCTCTTCAGGGTGAGTTCTCTTTGGGGCCCCTCTTGGGTTTCTGCTCTCTTGACGCTCCATAATTTCAGCTGAAGATTTTCAGAAGGAAGGAAAGAAACACACACAGTAGGTTTAACAGTTTGAGGGTTGTCGGGTTGTCATAGGGAGCATATACAGTAGGTTTTTTCTCCTTCCTCCTTCCTCCTCCTCCTCCTCCTCCTCCTCCTCCTCCTCCTCCTCCTCCTCCTCCTCCTCCTCCTTTTCTTCTTCTTCTTCTGTCCATAATTTCAGCCGAAAATTTAAAGAAAGAATGAAACAGGGTTATCAGGATAAGGGTTCAGTAATAAGGAGTCCTTCCTCCTCCTCCTCCTCCTCCTCCTCCTCCTCCTCCTCCTCCTCCCCCTCCTTTTCTTCTTCCTCTTCTTCTTCTTCTTCTTCTTCTTCCCAGTTTTAATACAGCTGTACCGAAGCACAGGTAAGCACGAAGAAAGCAACTAGATTATCAGTCCCGACAGGTGACTTCCGCTGAGGAACACAATCATAATGATCTGATTTGTTTGACGTGGCGATAAAAAAAAGAAGAAGAAGAAAACACACTGCGGCTAATTAACCGTAACATCCTCCCAAAGTTGCCTTAATTAAGGCCAAAAGAACACGAACAATGTTTGCCCTGTTGCTGTCGCTGGTTCACAATGCCTTCTCTGCAGAAGTGGGGATCGTGGGAGAGTGAAGATGTTTTTAAGTAGGATTTGGGTGTGTGCTCTAGAGAACATTCATGCGCGCGCGCGCGCAGATGAACAAGAGTGCGTTGTTATTGTAATAATGAAGGGGAAAGAGCGAGAGTTTACAATGATAATAATGATAATGAAAATAATAAGGATAATGATGATGATAATAATTAACTTCTATGTGCATATCAGCTATGTGAAAGTCGTATTTTCTCCTACCTGCCTTCATCTCTCTCTCTCTCTCTCCTCCTCCTCCTCCTCCTCCTCCCCCCTCTTCTTCTTCTTCTTCTTCTTCTTCTTCTGCTTCTATTCTCACTAAAGAACGCCAGTCTCTCTCTCTCTCTCTCTCTCTCTCTCTCTCTCTCTCTCTCTCTCTCTCTCTCTCTCTCTCCTCCTCCTCCTCCTCCTCCTCCTCCTCCTCCTCCTCCTTCTCCTCCTCCTCCTCCTCCTCCTCCTCCCTT
This sequence comes from Macrobrachium rosenbergii, assembly GCF_040412425.1. Classification (NCBI taxonomy): domain Eukaryota; kingdom Metazoa; phylum Arthropoda; class Malacostraca; order Decapoda; family Palaemonidae; genus Macrobrachium; species Macrobrachium rosenbergii. Next base: position 49,944,885 of record NC_089786.1, on the reverse strand, counting down.
TTCTTCTTCTTCTTCTTCTTCTTCTTCTTCTTCTTCGTCTTCTTCTTCTATTCTCACTAATGAACGCCAATCTCTCTCTCTCTCTCTCTCTCTCTCTCTCTCTCTCTCTCTCTCTCCTCCTCCTCCTCCTCCTCCTCCTCCTCCTCCTCCTCCTCCTCCTCTTCTTCTTCTTCTTCTTCTTCTTCTTCTTCTTCTTCTTCTTCTTCTTCTATTCTCACTAATGAACGCCAATCTCTCTCTCTCTCTCTCTCTCTCTCTCCTCCTCCTCCTCCTCCTCCTCCTCCTCCTCCTCCTCCTCCTCCTCCTCCTCTTCTTCTTCTTCTTCTTCTTCTTCTTCTTCTTCTTCTTCTTCTATTCTCACTAATGAACGCCAATCTCTCTCTCTCTCTCTCTCTCTCTCTCTCTCTCTCTCTCTCTCTCTCTCTCTCTCTTCCTCCTCCTCCTCCTCCTCCTCCTCCTCCTCCTCCTCCTCCTCCTCCTCCTCCTCCTCCTCCTCCTCCTCCCTCTTCTTCTTCTTCTGCTATTCTCCTTAATGGACGTCAATCGACGCCGTGTGACGGATGACCGCCATCATTATCATAATGAGTTAGTTAGTACGACCTGGGTCTTCTCATCACTCCCTCCCTGGCCTACCAATCCACCTCCACCTCTCCCTCTCCCTCTCTCCCTCTCCCGCTACCTCTCACCCCTCAATAACCTCCTTCACCCCGCAGCTTCATTAGCAATAATTGCCGTTGACTGATTACCTATTTGCCGTCTTACTACGCTGCTCTTTTAATTAGGGAGATATGGGCAACCTTTTATTACAAGCGATTAATTACGAGTTGTGGATGATCGTAATTGGGTTGTAAGGATGTTGAATTTGGTAACTGGAGTTCCCAAGGGTTGTTGCTGATACGTGGTTGTCTGCTGATTTGTCATTTCCGAAATGTTACTGATTTAGGTTTTGTAGTTTTTGAATGAACCGGTAAACGGTAGTTTGCGTTTGTAATTGAATTTAAAGAACAGGACGAATTTGAGGAACTGGGTAACCGGGGGAGAAGGACTTGTGAATCTTATTTATTGAATGAAATTGCAGTCAACGAACTGGTGAACTGCAGTTTGTAACTGTAGTTAGTGAACTTGTAAATTGTTGCTACCTACTGAGGAGGCAGTTAACGAATGGGCAAACTCTTGTTTCTTAAGTAACTGAGTAAACTGACTCTGTTTACTCAGTTACTTAATTGAACAACTGAGTAAGTTGACTCAAAAACAAATATTCAGTAACTGAGTAAACTTACTAATTATTTGTTTATGGTGAACTGCAGTTTGCAACTGTAGTTAGTGAACTTGTAAATTGTTGCTACCTACTGAGGAGGCAGTTAACGAATGGGCAAACTCTTGTTTCTTAAGTAACTGAGTAAACTGACTCTGTTTACTCAGTTACTTAGTTGAACAACTGAGTAAGTTGACTCAAAAACAAATATTCAGTAACTGAGTAAACTTACTAATTATTTGTTTATGATCTTTAAAATTGTGATCATTCATTATAGTTAAATGTTTAAGATGAATTAGTGAACTATTAATGAGTGATGATGAATAGGAATGATTCAGTGATTAATTACTGAACTCAGTGAATTTTAGTTTCTAAATCACTGAGCTGAGGTCATGAAATCGACAAAGTACAGCCAGTGAATAGCTAGGAGCTAGTGAATTATTGGAATTACTCGAATGCGGTTGACTGAAACGGAGAATAACTTTGACTGAACTGTAATGCTTGTCTTGGTCAGAAGCTGTGAATGACTTAGAGTTAATCAAATCTAGTTACTGAGGCGATAAATAAAAGCGGTTGAAGCATATTTACTGGAATGGTGAATAAGTGACTGAATTACAGTTAATGGACGGTTGTAACCGTAGACTGGAATGAGCTGTAGTTACTGAAATGGCAAATAGCTCATTGAAATTGATTTACTGAACAGGAGCTACTTAAAAAAGGTAGTTTCAAGTTTTTAGTGCCCAACTGATCTACACAGGTCATAAAAGAAGTTGGAACTTTATAAGTACTTCTGTACCTAATTCTTTCAAATGATCCCTCTGAGTGAATACTGAATAACAAAAGGCCTGGGTTCGATCCCGACGTGAGTCAGAAATCCTCACTCATTAAACGGCTCTAAAGCATCTTGACGAGTAAATCTAAAAGAGTAGAAGAAATAAACAAAGAAAACCAAACGAAACGGAAAAAAAAGAAATGTCGAATAAGTCCCGAAGCCAATTCATTCAGTCTGTGTCCCTCATCCCGTGGCTGATCTGATCGAATTTGTCGGTCCCGAATTTCACTTTCCCCTCCTTGCGTCACAGGGACTCTCGAGACGCGCCGAAGACTTCGATTCCTTGCAAGAAGAGGAAGGAGAAGATGGAGGAGAAGAAGAAGAAGAGGGTGAAGGAGGTGAAGTAGAGGAAGGAGAAGATGGAGAAGAAGAAGAAGAGGGTGAAGGAGGTGAAGTAGAGGAAGGAGAAGATGGAGAAGAAGAAGAAGAAGAGGGTGAAGGAGGTGAAGTAGAGGAAGGAGAAGATGAAGAAGGAGAAGAAGAGGGTGAAGGAGATGAAGTAGAGGAAGGAGAAGATGGAGGAGAAGAAGAAGAAGAGGGTGAAGGAGATGAATTAGAGGAAGGAGAAGATGAAGAAGAAGGAGAAGAAGAGGGGGAAGGAGATGAAGTAGAGGAAGGAGAAGATGAAGAAGAAGAAGAAGAGGGGGAAGGAGATGAAGTAGAGGAAGGAGAAGATGAAGAAGAAGAAGAAGAGGGTGAAGGAGATGAAGTAGAGGAAGGAGAAGATGAAGATGAAGAAGAAGAAGAAGAGGGTGAAGGAGTTGAAGTAGAGGAAGGAGAAGATGAAGAAGAAGAGAAAGAGGGAGAAGAAGAAGAAGAAGAAACAGAAGAGGCACAAGAAGAAGAGGAAGAAGAAGAACACTAAGAAGAAGAGAGGAAAGACAAAGCAAGAAGGTGAAGAAGAAGAAGAAGAGGGAGAATAGGAATAGGAAGAAAAATAAAAAAAGAAGATGAAGAAGAAGAAAAAGAGGGAGGAGAAGAAGAAGAAGAAACAGAAGAGGCACAAGAAGAAGAGGAAGAGGAAGAACACTAAGAAGAGAGGCAAGCCGAAGGAAGAAGGTGAAGAAGAAGAAGAGGGAGAATAGGAATAGGAAGAAGAATAAAAAAGAAAAAGAAAAAGAAGAGGAGGGAGAAGAAGAAGAAGCAGAGGAATAAGGATGAGAAGAAGAAGAAGAAGATGAAGAAGAGAAGAAGGAAAAGAAAAACAGGGATGGTGATAGGGAGGGAGAAGAAACGGTAAGAAGAAATGAGTTGATAACAATAGAAGAAAAAAAAGAAGAAAAGGGAGACAGGGAGATAGAGGACAGAGGGATGGTGACAGGGAGAGATAAGAAGGATTAGGAAGAAATAAGCTGATAACAATAGGAGAAGGTAGGATTTTAAAGAAGAAGAAGGAGATAGGATGATATAGGAATGGTGAGAGGGAGGAATAAGGAGTAAGAGAAACTGAACTGATTACAATAGGCGAAGAGGATTTAGAAGAAGAAGAAGAAGTGAGAGAGGAGGAAAGAAGACAGAGGAATGGGGACAGGTAGAGAGAAGGATTAAGAAGTGATAACAAGAGGAGAAGAGGCAGAAAGGAATGAATGGAGGTTAAGCAACAAGTAAAAGAGAAAAGGCAAGAATTAATTCCAGTAAGGAATAAAAGAAGAATAAAGACAAATGTCACGAATGAAGAGAACAATTAAGAGAACAGAGGAATAACAAGAATTACGCAGTCACTCAGAATAAAGAGGAGAAAACGAGAAATGAATGAATAAAACAAGACGCACAGCCCAGCAGGAAAGTCAAGTCTCGCTAAAGAAGGAGAAAATGAAAAAAAAAGAATAAGAGAGAAAGAAGAAGAGGAGGAAGGAACAAAGAAAAGACTCGGCATTATTCGAGTTCCACGGGGCTATATGGCCGGCGTAACCTGTGCAACGGCTCCTCATAAGTACATAATGCAGCACAAATGTCAACAACCGTGGACGGGGGATGGTACTCTAATGAATTTTCCCCCCCCTCCCCCCTTTTTTTATACTGCGGAGAGCTGGATTTTATGAGGGCCACGGGCATGCTTAAGGGAGAGAGAGAGAGAGAGAGGGTTTATCCTTGGTTTAGCAAATGAAAGATGGATATATGTATTTTTATATATAATATATATATTTATAATCACACATGTATATATATACATGTATATATATATATTTATTTACATATATATATATATCTATATCTATATACACATATATCTATATATATATATTATATATATATATATATCTACATACACATTATATATATATATATATATATATATATATATATATATATATATATATATATATATATGTATATATATATATATATATATATATATATATATATATATATATATATATATATATATATATATATATATATATATATATATGCGCGATGTATGTGGCCTGTATTCTATATACTATGGCTTTTTGTTCCTATTAATGATTACATAATCGATATATTACCTTCAGATTGCCCTAGTTCACTGATTTACCTTACTCCTTTAATTTTTCGTTTAATTATCTTTATTATATAGTATTTACTTACTTTGTTTTACTTTATGATTTTCACTGAACTGTTCATTCTCAACATGTAATAAGTAAATTATATATATATTATATATATATATATATATATATCTATATAAATTTACATATATAGATAGATATATATGTCTACTATATATATATATACATATGTGTGTGTGTGTGTGTGTGTATAACTGAACCACGAAAACATGGAACGTGATGAATATATAAATAAAGACAATATCCACGCAGGATAGAGAAACAGTGGAGTGCTGCAAGGCCCTTCGACTTATACTCTTTTAACTTAGCAGACTGAAGAAGCATAAAAATAAGTTTACAAAGAAAGCTCATATAAATGACAGATGGGGATTACAAAGGAAAAAATATATGTACCTGGAATCCAACACAATTGAAGAATTGGTAGAACTGCCACAAAACAGAGTTAAATATTTAAGAGGTTTTACAAAGGGTTAGGCTCAACAGTTCAGAAGCAGGGACAGGACAACTAAAATATTATGCAAGGAGGTGACTGACCACCAAAAAATGTTATGAAAGTACGACTCAATAATTCTCTTTTTTTCCGTGGATTTTGTCTTTATTTATATATGTATATAATTGTATTTGTATATATGTGTATGTATGTATGTATATATATCATATATATATACATACACGCGTAAATGTATAAATGAAAGAAGAGAGACGTCCAGGCGTGGACTGATGGAATTCTAGGATTTTTCTCACTGGTGCAAAAAAGGAATCCTACAAAACGATGAGAATGGACCGTGATTGGACGAACAATCATCAATTTAATCCCATTCACGCTCTCTCTCTCTCTCTCTCTCTCTCTCTCTCTCTCTCTCTCTCTCTCTCTCTCTCTCTCTCTCTCTTCTTCTTATTTTCTCTTTTTTTCTCTTCTTTACCCGCCTCTTGTGGTTCTTTCACTTATTTTCTCCCAGCCCTTATCTCTCTCTCTCTCTCTCTCTCTCTCTCTCTCTCTCTCTCTCTCTCTCTCTCTGTATATTTGTTTGTTTCATTTTTCTAAGAAAGACAGTGAAAGGAAAGTAAACTGTTTATCTATCTGTCTATCTATGTTTATGTGGGTTAAAGTGAGTTCGAAAAAATTTAATCTATCTGATAGATAGGTCAGAATTGAAGATTCTCTCTCTCTCTCTCTCTCTCTCTCTCTCTCTCTCTCTCTCTCTCTCTCTCTCTCTGTCTTTTTTATTCTAAGAGAAGAAAACAAAACCACATTAAACTCTATCTACCATATTATATGCATTTATCTCAGATTGGAGAAAGATAGTTATAGATAGTCTGTCTGCTGTTGAACAGTCAAAGGGGGAAAATCTGTCTGTCTGTTTGTCTGTCTGTCTCCTCATGAAAAAGCTAATAAATCACCGAGACGGGTGAACACGCGAGCAATGCCCGATTTTATCAAAGCGCGCTCAAGTGACGCCGGCGGCCCAGATGCGACGCGTCTAATCCACGTATCCAATTTTACGTCTCGCCGGCGGCGTCGCCGTATCTTCGCCAGGCTCGACTTGGCCAATGTGTTTCTACGTCGGTGGCAAAATTGAAGTCATATATTTAAAATGGGGTTCATACGCCTGGAAACGTGAAAGAATTCTGTTTTGGTATCAGCAGCAAAAATGGTGCAGAATGAGTATCTTGATGGAAAACGTGTCACATACGTTTGCCGAGATGATTTGGACAAAGCACGAGAGTTTATGCGTTCAGTAGGTTTGGCTTAGTGGTCCAGGTCTTTGATTGCCTGTGTTTTCTCCCCGGCTTCCCGCCCACCAGTCCACCCAGCTGTGAGTAGGTAACAACGCTTTTCGGGATAAGGAAGAAGGGTCTGGGACTACCAGACTTATTCCTGAGGAACAGAAAGGCTTTTTCAAAAAGTCTAGCGCAAAGTCTGGTGAAAAATGACATATTGAGCCCAGAAGAAAACGTGCTGCAGACAAGTTTGTGGGCTATGATGCAGAGGCTATGACTCAGCGACAGGTATTAGGATATTGGCTATATGGTCACTACCCAGCGGAAGATTATTAAATGCTACTGCACTTTCGATGACAGGCTAGACAAAAATTGCATCAAAGACACCCTAATCATTTGAGCATTTGTTGCATAAAACGTTCTACAGCAAGAAACATCCTCTGCACTCTGCTTTACCTGAACTGGCTGTTGTGTTCGCAACACAAGGCAGGCTGCTTCTGCAAACAGTGCGTCGTTTTCCAACACCAGGTTTAATACTACTCGGTTTGCTAGGAGTTTTATCTTGGCTGCGACTAAAATGTGGAATAGCTTGTCCAGCGCAGCTATGGAATCTTCTGGTCTCCAAATATTTAAGCGAGGAACAAATTCATTCCAGCTCTTTGCTGACGTCCCCCGAATTTCAGGTGTATCGGTTTTATTTTCTGTTCCCTAATATTCATTTATTTATCACCTTTTCCTATAACTTGTCTCTGTCTGCAGACTGAATTCCCTCTGGAGACCTCTTGGGTTTATGGTCTTTTGACTCTGTCCATAAGGCTTTTCAGCAGAAGAACTAAATAAAAGAAAGAAAATCAAAATATGACCGCAAGCAAAGACTACTCAACGATTCCAATTACCTGTAAGTATAGGGGGAATGAAAGAGCAAAATCATGCACAGCTCCCGCCTCTTCTCAACAATACACAGAAGAAGAAGAAGAAGAAGAAGAGGAACTTTTGTTGACATTTTGCAGGCAAGAATGACGGGATGATTCGCCACCCATTATCCTCTTGAGAAGGAAAAGAAGAAGAAGAAGAAGAAGTTTCTGTTGACATTTGCGAGCAAAGATGGCGGTTGGGGTGACTTCTCTGCTCCCCACAATCCATAGTCGCGTATTGCTAATCACTCGCCAATTAGCATAATGGAAAAAAGTCATTATGCTCAGAAGTAAAAGTCTAGATCACCGCATCAGCATTGAGCCACTTAGGTAATTAAATAGTTTTCTCAAAGGCAGGGAGGGAAGTGGTTGGTTGTGTATTTTTTCTCTAGGATTCTTGAATGTATGAAAAAACTACAAACAAGACGTACTTATTTAGATTAATATCACGTTTAAATCTTGGGTATTCATCTCCATTTATCAAAATGACCTTTGTGTTTGTACTGAATGAAATATTATATCTTGATGAGGTGAGTGGATGCTTTTTTTCTCTCTTAATACTCTGACAAAGATCATTTTTCTGTTGTAAATGTTTTGACAGGGTTTTATATATATAATTATAATATATATATATATATATATATATATATATATATATATATATATATATATATATATATATATATGATTATGTGTAAAATTGTATTCGTCATTAAAAATTATACGAATTTTTAACATTATTAATTATCTATATTCATCGCTTTCATTATTATTTTGTCATGAAAAATAACCTTCTTCCCATTATAACAGTTGTTTTCATTATCATTTTATGAATAATATCTTCCTGATTATTATTATTATCATTATTATTATTATTATTATTATTATTATTATTATTATTATTCGCACAGTATCATCACCACTTCACAATCAATACCACCGTCATCACCATCATCATCATAATTATTATTATTATTATTATTATTATTATTATTATCAATCACATAGTGAGCATCACCATTATCAACACCGTACAATGAACCCTACCGTCATCACCCCCTCACTATCACCACCATTACAGGCAACATCGACCTCTATCAAGTTCCCTATTACACCATCAAGGTTAAAGGATGGAAATAGGCAGGGTGAGGGGGAGGGGGAGGGAGAAAAAGGGCCAACTTTATCAAGGCTATCAATCCAAGTCAACGTCTCGGAAATATGGGAGGCTACACCTATCCTCTTGGACCTGAGAAAAGGTTTATAAGCATATATATTCTCCTCCTGCCCACGCTTAGGAAGTGATTGAGTCAGGGGGAAATTTTGCCCTCTCTCTCTCTCTCTCTCTCTCTCTCTCTCTCTCTCTCTCTCTCTCTCTCTCTCTCTCTCTCTTTCGTGGCCAGTTTCTCCTTTCCACTTTCCCTGGACACTCTTTCTTTTTCTTTCTATCTTTATCTCTTTCTCTCGTCTGAGATTAGATTCTTATGTGTATTTTCTCCAAAGTGACAAAGACAAACCAGTCTCTCTCTCTCTCTCTCTCTCTCTCTCTCTCTCTCTCTCTCTCTCTCTCAGATCGGCAATGCTGTATGCAAATATTCTCTCACTTCCAACCAAGAAAGATCAACCAATGCATCTCCTCTCTCTCTCTCTCTCTCTCTCTCTCTCTCTCTCTCTCTCTCTCTCTCTCTCTCTCTCTCTCCGATCTGAAATGTTATAAGTAAATATTTATTCTCTTACTTTCCCTCCAACCAAGAGAGATCAACCAAAACACATTTCTCTCTCTCTCTCTCTCTCTCTCTCTCACTTAAAAAGACGGCGGACAGAAGGCCCTTAACATAAGGATAACAGTAGCTATCTGTGAGATATAATGCTTATTCTAAAGAAAAACACAATTGTTGTTTCTGGCAATACCACAGTTGCCAGACTGTCAGACACCACTACTTAATAGGACATGATGTGATTATTTTACTGGCTGGTTCCTGGACCATAGTTTATGACGTATGACATTTGTACACTGACTGGTAGCATTGTTACAGTCTCTATCATATTACGACAGTGCCTTTCCATAGGCAGACTTGCTAATTTTGAGGGTCCTCTTTATATTATTCTATTATGTGTGCAGTGGCATCTTTATAGAGATGGTCTCACTTGTATGGTAGATAACGCTTATTTGACCTAATAATCTTTATTCGAATTTTGTGAAGTATTAGCATTGTATTTACACTTTTTGAGATTCAGTAATACTGAGTAATGATTTTAAGGCCATTTTACAGAGACAATGTCGGGAAAAATCTTTCCTAACCTCGAAGAAATCAAAATATTTAAAATGTTTAGCAACTTGTTTGGTAAGACACGCCCCTCATGGACGGAGAAGGGCCACTGATTGGCTTATGTCAGATAAGGGAGGAGCTTATTTGTAAAGATAAGCTAATTTCTGTACTTTAGGCTACAGACCCCTTATATCATTGACTTATGAAACAAATTACCTCAGTTATCTTTCAGATTGAATGTCCTGTCCAGTGATTGCTATTTGGCAATCATCTCTCTCTCTCTCTCTCTCTCTCTCTCTCTCTCTCTCTCTCTCTCTCTCAAATGGAATTTCTCTTCCATATCTGCCCTTTCTCCACGAAAATCCTCAAGGGTCATCGCCTTCCATGAATAAAATTTTCTGATAAAACACACCCATTTCTTGGTCTTCATATCATTTGAACCTCTGAGGAAATCGAAAGACAAAAATGATGATTAAAAAGACTTTTGAAAGAGACCTCCCAAGGCTATCTCGGATTGAAAGAATTTCATTATGGGAAATGCACCAAGAGGCAAGCCAAGTTGGCAATTTACGCAACATGATTTGCACGCATACCATGAGCGCTAAGCTTGATGAAGCCACAGAGATAGAGGTCTGAGAATCTGGCCGTAGTGTTGGTGAAGAGGGTTCAAGGTCCATTAGACCACTGAATTTCCACACACACCATTAGCGTTAATACTTGATGGAGCCTGAGCATTAGTGGTTATGGAACACAATAGGAAATTTGATGAAGTTTTTCGACATCATTATCTCCCTGTAGGGGGTAGTGCCATCAGTGCACCTCACGCAGTGCACTGTAGGCATTACCCGCGGCTCTTTGCAGCGTTCCTTCGACCCCTAGCTGCAGCCCCTTTCATTCCTTTTGCTGTACTTCCGCTCGTATTCTCTTTCTTCAATCTTACTTTCCTCAACCCTCTTCCAGCAATTGTTTCATAGCGCAACTGCGAGTTTTTCCTCCTGTTACACCTTTCGAACGCTGAATGACCTCACAGGTCCCAGCGCTTGGCCTGTGGCCTAAATTTTATATTCCTTTCCATTCCAATCACCATCTTTATAAAACAGTCACAAAAATGTTCAATATACGAAAAGAAAATGTTTGTGTTGAACGATGTCCTTCAGTTTCTTATTTGTAATAAAATATCCAGTTGGTAACATTCTCAGACATCTTGTGAGACGGCCAGACAAAAATAAGACTCGTAGCTGAATATTATAATGTCGTTCCAATTTCTTTACGGAAGTAAACGGTTCAGTCTTTCCAATTTTTTGTTGGTGTTTGCAATATTTTTGATGCTGGATGAGATAATGCAAATTGTCTGTCAACTTCTCACGGTTTACACTGTTATTATTATTATTATTATTATTATTATTATTATTATTATTATTATTATTATTATTATTATTATTCCCGGTCAGATTCCCGAAAGCTCTCTGTAGAGACTTATTTTTAAATATATGTACCCAAACATTACTGTGGATTTGTCTCTCCATTCCACGACATCCACAGCAGAGCTAAAGATATGAAGATAAAGATACCTGGAGGCTGCTGACATCCACAGCACAGCTAAAGATATGAAGATAAAGATACCAGAGGCTGCTGACATCCAAAGCAAAACTAAAGATATCAAGATAAAGGTACCTGGAGGCTGCTGACATCCACAGCACAGCTAAAGATATGAAGATAAAGATACCAGAGGCTGCTGACATCCACAGCAGAATTATAGATATCAAGATAAAGATACCAGAGGCTGCTGACATCCACAGCAGAGCTAAAGATATCAAGATAAAGGTACCTAGAGGCTGCTGACATCCACAGCAGAACTATAGATATCAAGATAAAGGTACTTAGAGGCTGCTGACATCCACAGCAGAATTAAAGATATCAAGATAAAGATAGCAGAGGTTTCTGGCATCCACAGTAGAACTAAAGATATAAAGATACCAGAGGCTGCTGACATACACAGCAGAACTATAGATATCAAGATAAAGATACCAGAGGCTGCTGACATCCACAGCAAAACTAAAGATATCAAGATAAAGGTACTTAGAGGCTGCTGACATCCACAGCAGAATTAAAGATATCAAGATAAAGATAGCAGAGGTTTCTGGCATCCAAAATAGAACTAAAGATATCAAGAGAAAGATACCAGAGGCTGCTGACATCCACAGCAGAATTAAAGATATCAAGATAAAGATACCAGAGGCTGCTGACATCCACAGCAGAAGTATAAATATCAAGATAAAGGTACTTAGAGGCTGCTGACATCCACAGCAGAATTAAAGATATCAAGATAATCAAGATAAAGATAGCAGAGGCTGCTGACATCCAAAGCAAAACTGAAGATATCAAGATAAAGGTACCAGAGGCTGCTGACATCCACAGCAAAACTAAAGATATCAAGATAAAGGTACCACAGGCTGCTGACATCCACAGAACTAAAGATATCAAGATAAAGGTACCGAGAAGCTGCTGACATCAGCAGCAGAACTAAAGATATCAAGATAAAGATAGCAGAAGCTGCTGACATCCACAGCAGAACTAGAACCTTGAAGTATATGACACCGATACCATCTCTACCGAGACAGGGACCCCTATGCCATCTGTTAACTTTTCTAACCAGTTAGTCAAGTTTGGTACACGATGCGACCGTATCTTACTTTATCTTAGTCGAACAGACAAACAAGAAAACGATTATTCTCTAAAACTTATGGGTATAGTGGCAACTGTGCTATTATTATTATTTTATTATTATTATTATTATTATTTTACAGTGGAAGCACCACGCAACCTTTATCACATTAGCAATAACTTTATATACCTCTCTCTCTCTCTCTCTCTCTCTCTCTCTCTCTCTCTCTCCCAAAAAAGAACAAAGCCTTCTTGCCCATGGACACCCACAACCCTCTCATATTTCCCGGACCTAATTTCCCCCGGCGGGAAACTCCCGAGGGAGCCCTGGACTCGATCCACGACTGCCTTCTGTTCCCGTCGGGAAATCTGCCTTCCTCGGCCGCCCGCGAGGAAGTCAGGCGGGCGGTAAGCAATCACCACTCCTCTTTGGAAAGTGGCAAATAGCATTCTGGCAACGGAGAGGAAACTCGATATTGCCTAAGATAGGAAACCGCTGCTGCCTAGTTACATTGGCAGGTGCGCATCGCGATGTTGTTTTGTTTTTTGTTTTGTTTTTGGCGGGTGAAAGTTTCCCGCGCGCGCGAGAGAGAGAGGGCCAACCTCGCTTTAATGATTTGGCGCGAAAAAGACGCATGACGTGCGTGGGTATATCATACACCCTTCCATTTAAGTCTCGTTGATAAGACGCGGTGTCGGGGTGGGGGTTGGGGGTAGGGGAGAGGGAGAATGGTGGGAGGAGGGAGGGAGAGAATGGCCTGTAGATTCTTCGATAAGGAGAACGTGAACTAAATAAATGAAGGAAAAAATTATTAAGGTTCACTTTCCGCTCCAGGAAGAGATAATGTAAAGATAACTGAAACATTTAAATAGATGTTATAATATGTATATATATACATATATATATATATAGTATATATATATATATATATATATATATATATATATATATATATATATATATATATATATATATAAACTTATTCATTATTTGGTCCTTGAAGATAGAGGCAGATTGATCTCCGAAAGCGTGGAATTAAAGAATCTTTTTTTTTTTTTAACTTTCTGCACCATCGAAGTCCTCAATGGAGGCAATATATAAGTTTCCGCGCAGTGAATCTGTGTTGCCGGAAGTAGTTTTTTCTAAACTTGAAATGGATTGGTTTACGAGATTCAAGTGGATATAGGGAACAACAATTATGATTAAATAAATGTATATATATAATATATATGTGTGTATGTATATATATATATAATATATATATATATATATATATATATATATATATATATATATATATATATAAACACATATATATACATATAAATGGATGCATGTACGTGCGCGTACGCTCGTGCGCAACAAAAATTCGTGTATTTCCATTCATTGCAAAATGGGAACACAATCCACAGGCTGCTTAAAAACCCACAAACATTTCCTTGAGCGCTCTGACACAGTGCTCAGGTGAAAGGCATTTCTCCTTATTTTCTTCCACATTTCTCTATTTTGGAGAGGTGGTGCCAACCCGTACTAGGTCCCTGTTCTGGGAGGAATACGGGTCACTTCTCTCTATGTTTCGAAGGAACTAAGCCCCTGGGACCATGCTCGCTGTACGAAAACATTCTCTCTCTCTTTCTCTCTCTCTCTCTTACGCACACACACACACATACACATATATAACACACACACACACATATATATATATATATACATAAATATATATATGTAAATATATGTATGTGTGTGTGGGTGTGTATATATACATGCATGTATGTTTGTATGTATGTATGTATATTCTTCGTCAAGCCACTTATCTTAAAAGAGGGTGACTTCCATACTTCTGTCATTGCTGAGTTATAGATAAACCCAATTTAGGGAAGACTTCCAAAATGTGTGTAGGAGTTGTACACTTTTCCAGGTTGCTCTTCAGCAGGACGTGGGAGGTCCCCTTCATAAAATGGACCAGTTGCCGCTGTTTTGCACTCACCCTTGTATTTCATAAATGTAAAGACCCTTACTTCATTATAACCCTTTAATTGTATCTTTTCAGCACAGTTAATCATCCTCAGTTAACTCGCAATTAATTTGTTTCTATAATTCTTACAGCTTCCTGTGCCATCTTAACTTACAAGCAAAAGTGTTACGATTCCTCTCACTCATTCCTTCAGAGTTGATACACTGTTACGAGCATTCCTGACTTACCATTATAGTCTTTCTTATGTGCTCCATATTCAACAGGACTTTAGAGTACTCGACGTAGATGCATTCACTTCAGGGAGTGTCTCAAAATTTCCATCCTTTATGCTGTGTGTTTCAAAGTACCTAAACCCTTGGGACAATGCTCGGTGTACGGAAACATTTTACCCCTCTCTCTCTCTCTCTCTCTCTCTCTCTCTCTCTCTCTCTCTCTCTCTCTCTCTCTCCACAGACAGACAGACACATATATACTGTGTATATACATATATACATGTATGTTTATATATAATATACAGTATATATTATATATATACATATACATATATATATATATATATATATATATATATATATATATATATATATATATATATATATGGATTCACTTGACCCCATTTATTCATTGACCACCATCTCCCTGCATTCACCTCTCTGTAAATCAACTTTAAAGATTTTGCTCACATTTTCCTTTCTGTTTATATTACCAGCTTTCTTTTTCCCCCTTTCACTTTCCTCTTGACAACGTTATTCATCCCCTTGTCTATACGTGTACATTAGTGTCTCCTCTCTCATGCAGTTTAATTTTAGATCACCTCTGATGTTGTTTTAGTAAACATACCATTTTCTCATCCCAGATATTACTATTTTGAATCTGTCTTCTCACCTGTCTATATTACCAGACACTTCTAATTAACATTATGATCCCTTCCCCGAATTTATTTTTCAATGCTTTCTAATTATGTGATCATCTTACTTCCCCCTTATCAAACTAATTTGTCCTAATAATTACATTCACAGTCAAATGTTAACCCCCTCCTCTGCAACTTAAATATATCATATCATAACTTTCACTTCAGTCAAACAATAATAAGCTATAACTTCTGCTACTGTGTTTTCATCATTATAACCAACAACGTCCTCCTCCATCTACTCTGAACTAACATAATCTAGTAAACTCTTCATCGTCATTTCCTTTTTCCCAAGTGTCCCAATGAATATTATTCATTAGAAGCCTTTCCCCTTTCAAAATATATTTGCAGAAGGCTCGCTTCATTCTTCTTAATCTAGGAACTCCATGATTTCTAACATTGGCATCACTCTCTCTAGTACCCACTTTTGCGTTTAAATCACCTAGCCCAACCACCCTCTCATAATCTCTAAACTCAGTGGCACAGATTCAGACCATTCCATAACAAGTTTCTTTCACTTACATTGTCTTCCATTTCTAACTAATATACACATTATTTCAGCTTTTTCTTCTGTCGACCTTAATCCTACCTACATGAGCATCAACCTAACCCACACACACACGTGTATATCTATATCTATATCCATATCTCTATATAATATATATGTATTTGTATACATATAACATATATATATATACATACATTGTATATATTCGTACATATTTTGTATATATATATATATAAGTATAAAGATAGATAGGTAGATAGATAGACAGATAGACAGATAACTTTAGTAAAAGTACGTAACAATAAAACTTTTCTCCTTATCATCTACAATATCCTTCTCCAGATAGATAGATAGAGAGAGAGAGAGAGAGATATACAGATAACGTTAGTAAAAGTACGTAACAATAAAACTTTTCTCCTTATCATCTGCAACATCCCTCTCCTCCTTCCGCCATCCTTAGGGACTCCCCAGAAGGAACACAAACAATTTAGGGAAATGGCTCCTGAAAGGCACGCCTCATTTCTTGTATCCAAATGGCAACAGCTCGAGTGGAACTCACTCTCTCTCTCTCTCTCTCTCTCTCTCTCTCTCTCTCTCTCTCTCTCTCTCTCTCTCTCTCTCTCTCTTTATGAGTCCATAGGGAGGGAGTTAGATAATTAGATACTTACGAAGAAGTAGACCGGGAGAGAATGGCAGTGGGTAACGACACTTTGTGTGCAAATAGAGAGAGAGAGAGAGAGAGAGAGAGAGAGAGAGAGATGAGAGTAAGATTATCTTTATCCGCTCCATCGACTTACGAGGCTGTCATCGAATTGTCAGCCATTTTTCTTTCTTTTTTTCATTATCTTTGTTCGTGTTTTATTCTTTTTCTGTTTTATCCTCACCTAATTCTTCTTCTTCTTCTTCTTCTTCTTATTATTATTATTATTATTATTATTATTATTATTATTATTATTATTATTCAGAAGATGAATCCTATTGATATGGAACTACTTCTTCTTCTTCTTCTTCTTCTTCTTCTTCTTCTTCTTCTTCTTCTTCTTCTTATTATTATTATTATTATTATTATTATTATTATTATTATTATTATTATTATTATTATTCAGAAGATGAATCCTATAGATATGGAGCAAGCCCACAGGGGCCAACTGAATTGAAATTCAAGCTTCCAAAGAATATTATGGTGTTCATGCGAAAGAAGTTACCAAAGATAATGGGAAATACAGACAAAAGAAACCGGTTATTAGAAAAGAAAAATAAAGATAACTGATAACTAACAGATAAAAGTATAAACAGTAACATACGGGGTGAATGGCTTTAGGTCAGGAATGAATTGCATCATCGCTTGAACATTTGAGGTTCTAACTGGAAAACATTCTCGGAGGTAAATATGGCGGCGACTGGTGTTATGTTCCTTTTCGAAACCAGCCACTGTTAGCGGGACAAGTTAATTTAATCCCTAGATGGATAGATAAACAAGTAAAAAAATGAGCCGAAGTCTCTTCGGCGCAATCGAGTTTTCTTTACATCGTATAATCAAGGCCACCGGAAATAGATCTATCTTTCGGTGGTCTCGGTATAATGCTGTATGAGCCGCGGCCCATGAAATTTTCAGCCGGCCGTGGTGGCCTGTTGTTGCGTTGCCAGGCGCACGATTATGCCTAACTTTAACCTTGAATAAAATAGAAACTACTGAGGCTAGAGGGCTGCAATTTGTTATGTTTGATGATAGGTGGGTGGATGGTCAACATACCAATTTGCAGCCCTCTAGCCTCAGAGGTTTTTAAGATCTGAGGGCTGACAGAAAAAGTGCGAATGGACAGACAAAGCCGGCACAATAGTTTTCTTTTACAGAAAAAGTACAGAAAAATAGCTGTTTAAAACAACCTCCAAAAAAGTTAAGTGAATTTGCATGAGTAAACATTGTGTTTTAATGTCTAGAAAGATAGATAGATAGGTAGGCAGATAGGTAAAAATACAGATAAATAATTGCTCAAAAACAACCTCGAACAATTTAGGAAGTAAATTTACACGAGTAAACATTGTGTTTCTTTTTCCAACGTCAAGAACCAACATAAGCAACATTTCGAA
>NC_089786.1:49899694-49922194 GCF_040412425.1 Macrobrachium rosenbergii | reverse complement strand
ATGATACGCATCGCCTCATTTTTACAGAGTGGAAAAGAAATTAGAACCGTATCCTCTCATTTTTACAGGGTGAAAGAGAAATGATACGTATCGTCTCATTTTTACAGAGTGGAAAAGAAATTAAAACCGTAAGTTCTCTTTTTTTACAGAGTGAAAAAGGAATGAAAACTGTATCTGAGGGACGCAAAGAGTTTAATCTTTGACTTTAGAAACATCTCTAGGTATTTTCATGTGGTGGACGCCTTTGACAGAGGAAATAGGAGGATGTTTCTTTCAAGTAGTTCGAAGTGTTTAGGGCAAAAAGTTAAGTTCTCCCAGTAAACAGAAAATCTAATTTCACGAAACTTGAATAATGTTTTAGAAAGTGTGATGTTGTTGGGATGAAGAATAGCTTGTTTTTTAATTTTTTTTTTTTGTAAGGACTGAAGGGCGTTTTTCTTTTATAAAGAGATAAATTGTTTTGGAAGGGACAGAAGTGCTTTTGATAAAAGAGGAAATTTTCTGTAGACTGAAATGGTTCGGATGGAATGAAGTCGGTTATGTGGTATAATGTATTCGTGAAGGATTGAAATTGAGTTAAGTGATATAGTTTTTAGTTTTCTGTAAAAGAACACTATTGTGCCGGCTTTGTCTGTACGTCCGCACTTTTTCTGTCCGCACTTTTTTCTGTCCTCACTTTTTCTGTCCGCCCTCAGATCTTAAAGACTACTGAGGCTAGAGGGCTGCAAATTGGTATGTTGATCATCTACCATCCAATCATCAAACATACCAAATTGCAGCCCTCTAGCCTCAGTAGGTTTTATTTTATTTAAGATTAAAGTTAGCCATAATCATGCTTCTGGCAACGATATAGTATAGGTCATCACCGGGCCGTGGTTAAAGTTTCAAGATAGATCTATTTTCAGTGGCCTTGATTATACGCTGTAGCGGCTGTACAGAAAACTCGATTGCGCCGGAGAAACTTCGGCGCATTTTATACTTGTGAAAGTTTTAGGCTTATATTGAAATGGTTTCTGTCAAGATGAAATTGCTTTAGGCGAATAGTAAAGTGTAAGTAATTTTTATAAGAGTTGTATTTGATCAACGTACAAATTTACTTGATAAAGTTCAGTTGAATCTGATGTGGTATAAAGTTAGGTTTGGTAAAGCATAGGGTTGCTCTGTGTAAAGTATGAAGCCGCGTTGCGTCAAATGTAAAGCCATTTCGAGTAAAGCATCTTTTGAAATTTTATGCTAACAAGATAGCTTAGGACCCTAAAGTCTATATTCATTGTCGGAAAATGATTAACTGCTCTGAATTATTATGTTCCTCTATGATTCCCTTTTTATTTCTATATCCTCTCATCGGCATTATTCCTCTTACATCTATGTTTATTATTATTATTATTATTATTATTATTATTATTATTATTATTATTATTATTATTATTATTATTCATTTAGCTATATTGTGGTAACTAATCTATTTAATAACTGCAGAACTGAACTATTCTTTTCCTCTCTAAGTCCCCTCCGTATCTCTGTTTTCCCTTATTATCGTTATCCTATTACTTTTATGTTTATTACTAGTATTATCCATGTAGCTGTATTGTTATTAACCCATATTTTTCCAATTCATTCGACTTTTATTCCACTTTTTCACCATTCCCTTTCCGTTATTCCCTTCTCCTATCGTCCTCCCTTCTGTTTCCCCCTTCAAAACCTCCTTTTATTAGCCAAGTGGACCTAAACAGAATGAGCTTTTACTTCCCAAGCAAGAGTAAAAAAAAAAATAAGTAAATAAAAAACGCCTTTCGAGGAAGATTCTGGGGATTAGAGGCCACGCCAAAATTGGTTCCTTTGTCCGGCGACTGGCCGCAACTCTACGCATTAATCTGCTGGTCATCTGCGTCACTGTTCAGGGGGGCAGACTGGTACGGGTCCCCTGAAGAGGTGGGTCTTTTGTGGGTCACATCTTAACCTCAAGAGCAATTTGTCTCACCCCATATCAGTGGGTCTGAAAACCTCCTCCCATCAGTCTTCTTGCTGTCAGTCACAGAGCAAAGTGGTTGCAGTCTGGGCTCACTTTCCGGTCGGCCAGCAGTTTTTTTTTCCGGATCTTATCTAGATAGTGTTAGCCCCACGGGTTTTAACCCGGTATGTATCCACCTTTGCGGCGTGTTCAGTACAAGCCCGTCGGGGATGACCGTTAAAACATAAACAAAAGACTGTAAATATCATAAAGATAATGACCCCCAAGAAATATTATTCCTAGATGACGACCCCCGACAACCCTGGGGGTCACTATCTAGGAAATATCCGCTTTTTCTTCAGAAATTTACAGAATGTTTATGTGAAGTGGTTGTCACAGTTCATTCATTCATATTGCTGTGTATGGCTCTAATGCTTGGACTTTAGAATGTCCTGACGGAGTTATTTAAATATTTGCGGTCTGAAAACTAAATGGGTAAATTTGGGAACAATACAATTTATTTTCTGTAAATTTGCGAACGTTTTTTCCCCCTCCCTTCGTTCTTGATATCTTTTGAAAGTAATAAGTCATATAAAAAATTTGAGAAAGGTAATAAACTTTATATATATATATGTGTATGTATGTATGTATGTATATATATATATATATATATATATATATATATATATATATATATATATATATATATATATATATATTAACAGAAGTGAAGGCAGACTCCTACGAACTTCAGAGCCAAAAGTTGAACCCCAATCACTGATTGAGTAATTTAAGTGTAAGTCTCATAATATCTGCTGTATATCCACAACGTTGCTTGGGAATTCGAAATTCATCCAATTCTCTCATGGTCAGAAGGGGGCTAGAATTTATGAGACTTTTATTAAACAACAGCGTAATTTAACCACAACTACTGTAACAAAAAAAAAAAAAGAATTAACTGTAATGTAAGACTCGACAGAATTTACGTATTATCCGGAAGCTCTGATTAAGGGAGCTTCTATCTGTATGCGTACGTAAAAGGAAGTAGAATGAACTGCTATCCCCAGACTGAATGACGGCAAAGCAAGCCTGGGAGTGAATTTTATAATCCGTTAACTATAGCTGTTACACACAGAAAACTGAAATAATAATAATAATAATAATATAATAATAATTATTATTATTATTATTATTGTTATTATTATTATTATTATTATTATGACAATAATAATAATAATAATAATAATAAGAAGAAGAAGAAGAAGAAGAAGAAGAAGAAGAAGAAGAAGAAGAAGAAGAAGACGTCATTACGCTGTAAAACAAACCGTATTCGTATAACGGACTGGGTAAATTCTATAACATTCCCTTCCTAAAGAGGCGGGTTTCACCATTGCTTCAGGGGCAGAGCCCAGATATTTTATTTCCCTCTTATTATTTCGCTCATTTCCGGGCTTGAAAAGATCAGTTGAGAAATGTTGGCTGTGGTTAATCCTCGTGTAGGTGACCAGCAACTCTCTCAATTGATGACGTTAAACGTTGTTGGGTTTGGTCGCTATTTGGCTGGGTGACCACGAATTAAAACCAGATGCCATTGAAAAGTAAGTTACCTTGACTATTTCTAAAACTTGCAACAGATTTGGGAGCATGTTGCAAGCAGCAGTGAATTCCAGTGAGGCCAGAAAATGAACGGGTGAACCAAATAGCCTTGTCAGAACTTGGAATGGTGACCAGCAATGAAAACTGGGCGCCTGTAAGCACACAAACTTAAGTGGCAGTAATTTGGAGAGGCCAGTTAATTACAAGAATGATATTTGTCTTCTTTATCAGGAGCATAATGAAGGCTTGTGGACATTTCAGTAAGGTTGTGCAAATGTGCACGAACATATGAAAATTAGTGGTGCAAATATAAGTGAATATTTATATGTATCGTTATTACACAAACAGAAAGTTATGGTTATTGACAGACAATGGATTATATATATATATATATATATATATATATATATATATATATATATATATATATATATATATTTATATATATATATATATATATATATATATATATATATATATATATATATATATATATATATATATATATATATATATATATATATATATATATATATACTTTCTATGTAAACAGCTGTTTGGTGCATTTTAATAGAACGCGTCCATTTAATTCCGATCTATCCTATATGCGATCTAAGCTTATTTTCTCTCTCTCTCTCTCTCTCTCTCTCTCTCTCTCTCTCTCTCTCTCTCTCTCTCTCTCTCTCTTTGATAGATGGTAATATTTCTATCATAGCCGGTCATACTGGCTCGCTTTAACTTCATGAAAATTTTGCATCAAACATTTCATTACAAAGTCTCCTACCTCTTGTCACGCTAAAGATTTGAGAGAGAGAGAGAGAGAGAGAGAGAGAGAGAGAGAGAGAGAGAGAGAGAGAGAGAGAGAGCAACATAACTAGTTAAAGGTAAAAATAATAGAATCATTAGATAATACCAATGTCAATGCTTCATCAAGGATAGGACGGAGTAAGTGAAATACGGGTTCCAATGTCCGTAGACTTTTATAGCAGGTCTCTGGGTAATAATGTTAAAAATATATTCATATTATATTGCATAAATCTGCACCAATCGGTTTTATATGGTGTGCATTTCCGTTCCAATACTTCTTCCACTTTATCTTGCTAACACTGTCTAATCAGCCTTTTCATCTATACAAACCATTCTCATCAAGCATTTTTAAAACTGCATTTCTCAAGCTTGCAGTCACTCTTTTCCCGTATGCTGTTCTCCGCAAAACAACCTCTCAGCTGTTTCAACCTTTTTAGTTTTCTGTGAAAGAATAATATTGAGATGGATATTTGTCTGTCCGTCCGCTATTTCTCTGCCCGCCCTCAGATCTTAAAAACTCCTGAGGCCAGAGAGCTGCAAATTGGTATGATGATCATCCACCCTCCAATCACCAAACATAGCAAATTGCAGCCCTCTAGCCCCAGTAGTTTTTATTTTATTTAAGGTTAAAGTTAGCCATGATCGTGCGTCCGACACCGCTATAAGTGCCAAGAACACAGCCATGACCGGGCCGTGGGTGAAAGTTTCGTGGGCCGCGGCTGACAGTTTCATGGGCCGTGGCTGAGAGTTTCGTGCAGCAGTATACGCTGTACAAAAAACTCGACTGCGCCGAAGTTTATTTTTTTGCATGCTTCTCTTGTATTCAGCATCCATGCTTCACATCTAAGAAGAGAGGCGGCTCAAAAATCTCTTCCTACATTTTAAATTTTACCCCTCTAAACACTCTTCCCCTTTTCGAAACCATCTGTACACGTCAAGCTACCTTTCCTGCTTACCCTGTTTGTGATTTACCTCTTTTCTCATTCATCTATCAACCGTACGCAAACATCCAAACACCCGTGTGAATCAACCACTTATACTGACTACCTTTATATACTGACATTCATTCCTCGATCTTCCTGGTTTAGATCAACCCTCACTGCCTTACTATCTCTAAGAGTCCATTTTCAAACGTTCGGATTTTTTTAACTAGACCCTGTAGGTTTTCGCCACTATCACCAGCGAGCGCGCTGCGAGCATCGTTACTCTATATTCCATTCACAGCTCGTTTTCGTATCTCAAAATACTTTACATTCGTCCACTAACCTCTCTAACACCTTACCACTACAACACACACACACATACACAAACATATAGGTAGATAGATCGATAGATATTTGTGTAGATATATATATATATATATGTGTGTGTATCTATCTATCTATCTGTATATATATATATATATATATATATATATATATATATATATATATATATATATATACATATATATATATCAAATGGTGCCATATTGTTCCAAGCTTCTGTTGCACTGAAAGTTCGACGAAATAATCGACTTTATATTTTTTATTACATATGAGATATTGGATATTGCAACGGAAAACTTCCACCTGTCACGTTTTGTTTGCAAAGCGTCAGCATTCACATTCTAATGAGAAGCCACAAAGCCACAAGTATCCAGTTAACGCAATTAATTCTGATACTAAACCACTGCGTCGTATGAGTGTGACATCGTGATAACTCAAAAGACTACGGATGCTGACATTGCAAAACGAGTAATGCTCACTAACCCCACATGCACTAACACTAAACGACACGACAGACGTTCCCTGTGGAAATAATGTTCGTGGGATGTGAATTTCGAATTATCATTGATGGAAGAAAACGGTCAACACTAACAGTAATATTGACCACGACATAAAAATATTTCGACAAAAGTTTTGGATATTCCCATATGTAAACAGTGTTTTGTTAGTGCTTGTGCTGGTTACACTCACACACACACACACACACACACACTATATATATATATATATATATATAAGTGTGTGTGTGTGTAAACATGCCTGTGTATATGTATGTATGTATATATATATTATATATATAATGTACATATATATATTATATACATGATTATGTAATATATATATGTGTATATATAGGTAAGCTTTATATATATATATATATATATATATATATATATATATATATATATATATATATATATATATATATATATATATATATATATATATATATATATATATAGCCTGCCTAAGAATGTATACTGTATATAAATTCTCGTTTTGTTTACTTTGTCGATTTATGTTTGAGTGAATTAGAATTTTAAAGATTTATGACTTCAGTTAAAGTAATACATAATCACTGCCCTACTTACGATGGAAGCTATTGACGTCGTGTGTTCGGAAATTATAATGTCAACGAGCCCGAATCCTTCTCCCCTTCGCACTAAACACGACAGGTCGACGTCCTGACGTCTCGGCCAAAGCAACAGGTATGAGCAAGCAGTGGCAGCCTCGCCTGAATTTATAGCCGCGGCTCCGCCCACTTCCGTGACGTCATTCTCCTTCCGCACCATTGAAATTTGCCTGAATAAATAGCAGAGGCTCCGCCCACTTTGATGACGTCATCGTTAACTGGCCCCACCTACACATCGTGTGAGAGGCAGGGTTTTTATTTTTTTGTGAAATGTCTTTTCCTAGAACTTCCTCCTCTTTCATTACCTTTCTCGTTCTTTGCTCTTTCTCATTTTTTGTTTTTGTTTTTGTTTTCTTGATTTTTTTTTTTATTCATTCGCGTAGCTTTTCTTTTCTTTATTTGTGAATGAATTATATATTTATAATTCTTCAGTAATTATCTTTAACATTGATGTTAGTAGTTTGCATTAAGTAGCTTTTTGCCGTTTAATGAGAGAGAGAGAGAGAGAGAGAGAGAGAGAGAGAGAGAGAGAGAGAGAGAGAGAGAGAGAGAGAACAAAGTAACACACATCACACAGACATATATATATGTGTGTATATATATTTTGATATCGATATATATATATATATATATATATATATATATATATATATATATATATATATATATATATATATATATATATATATATATATATATATATATATATATATATATATGTGTGTGTGTGTGTGTGTGTGTGTGTGGATTTGTATATCTGTATACACAGCCTTTGTTAGAAGAAACAGAGAATGACTGCTTTTGAGAACGAGATTTAAACCGTAATAGTTAGTTAACAAGGTTCTTAAGAACATATTTTTTGGGATGCAAAGGAGAATGATATTATGTTTATCAAATATTTCCAGTTTCGTGACTCATATATAATCAGGAGCAAAACCCCTTGGTCACGAATAAACTCATTATGTTCAAGAACAAATTCATAGTGACCATGAATAAATGTATTCTGCAGTAAATTTGTTCTTATCAACAAATTAATTCCCTTCTATTTATATTTCGTTTATTTCATTATTTTTTTGTTAGAATTTTACGGGATATTCGGGAGATATTAACTAAAATATTAAGATTATATCAATAGCAAACAAGTACAAAAATTCGCCTAAATTTCTTCGGTGCAATCGAGTTTTCTGTACATGCGCTACAGCGTATGAAATAATCAAGGTCACCGAAAATAGATCCATCTTTCGGTAGTCTTGGTATAATGCTGTATGAGCCGCGGCCCATGAAACTTTATCCACCGCCCTGTGGTGGCTTATCCTATATCGTTGCCAGAAGCACGGTTATTACTAACTTTAACCCTAAATAAAATAAAGACTACTGAGGCTAAAGGGCTGCAATTTGGTATACTTGATGATTGGAGGGTGGATGATCAACATACCAATTTGCAGACTTCTAGTCTCAGTAGTTTTTAAGATCTGAGGGCGGACAGAAAAATTGCGGACGGACAAACAAAGCCGGCACAATAATTTCCTTTTACAGAAAACTAATAAAAATGTGGTTAGGTCCAATACAAGAATTTTAATGAGCTACATTTAATTAATTTTATGAACAAATGAATATTCATCATATTTATAATATTGAATCACATTTAACGGAATTTATGAACAAATGAATAATTCATATTTATAATAAATCACATTGAACTGAATTTATGAACAGATGAATTATTCATATTTATAATACTGAATCACACAAACTGCATTTATGAACAAATGAATCATTCATTTTTATAATACTGAATCGCACTAAACTGAATTTATGAACAAATGAATCATTCATATTTATGATATTGAATCACACAACTGAATTTATGAACAAATTAATTATTCATATTTATGATACTGAATCACACTAAACTGAATTTATGAGCACATGAATCATTCATATTTACAGTCTTGAATCACATTGAATTCATGAACAAATGAATCATTCATATTTATGATACTGAATCACACTAAACTGAATTTATGAGCAAATGAATCATGTATATTCATGATATTGAATCACACTAAACTGATTTTATGAACAAATGAATCATTCATATTCATGATATTGAATCACACTAAACTGAGTTTATGAGCAAATGAATCATTCATATTTACAGTCTCGAATCACATTAAATTTATGAACAAATGAATCATTCGTATATATAATACTGAAGTACATTGAGTTGAATTTATGACCATATGAATCATTCATATTTGCGATATTGAATCATTAACTGAAGATATATCTTGTGTCACGGCTCACACTCTAAACAGAGAGGCGGACGGGACGGGCATTCGAATATTCTTACCAAGCTCTTAAGAGAGAACAGAATAACTTTCGATGCGGTCAGTGAACGGAAGGGTGACCAGCCGTTGCAGAAAAACATACACATTCGGTAATAACCCTAAATTCTTATTGCCATAATAGACAATCTACAGCATTAAAGTCTATTTGTGAGAAATTGTTATTCATATAAGAATATATATATATATATATATATATATATATATATATATATATATATATATATATATATATATTTATATGTGTGTGTGTGTGTGGGTGTGTATGTATATATATATATATACATATGTATGTCTGTAATTGTATATGTGTATATACACATGTATATGTACTGTATATAATTATATATATATATATATTATATATATATATATATATATATAAACATATATATAATATTGTTGACAAGACGCAAATAAAAACGAAACAAAACCAAACAAAGAAGAACAGGGAGGTAAACATTGCAACATCTTTGTTTAAATGAACGGTCAGGGAAGGGATAGACCGCTCTTTTTTCCTTGGGGGAGAGAGAGGCACATTTTTATTGAGGGAAACTGAAGGGTAAAGGTTGATCATTGAGTGGTTTAGTTGCAAATACGTGCACGTTTATGTTTGTGTGTATATGTATATGTATACACACATATGTATACATGCAGTCATAATATTTATGTACATGTATATTTATATGTAAACGTAATATCTATCTATCTGTCTCTATCTGTATATACATATATATGTATGTATATATATATATGAGTGTGTATTCATTTATATTCACATATACATGTGTATATATGGGTACATATATAATGTGGATTTATGCAAAAAGATATGCATGCATGTATTCCTAAGCAACCACTAGAAGCCATCCTTCAACCTTACTTCTTCCTCAAGAAAAACTCTCTCTCTCTCTCTCTCTCTCTCTCTCTCTCTCTCTCTCTCTCTCTCTCTCTCTCTCTCTCTCTCTCTCTCTCTCTCTCTCTCTCTCCAGGTAAAAAGAGCATCCCTTTCCCTGATCCTCCTTTCGAACAAAAATGGCACCCTATTTCCTTCAAGGGTTTATTTACTGTTTGTTTAACTCGGCTCTGTGTCTTTTCTCCAGTACATATCTGATTAAGAATTTCTCACAATAGCAATGAATTATCGAAAGTTATCACCAGGTCTGTGTGTTTTTTTTTCCAGCTGGTGGTCACCTATCCACGCACTGACCAAATCCAACGTTATTCTGTTCCTTTCTGTCCATATTTCTGATAATATGAATTGTGATGCGATTTATGAAAATCTCATTTGATAATTTAATATTATCAATGGGATCAAGTCAAGTGTTCGTAAGTTTAGTTCAGTCTAGCTCATTGTAATACTTGTATTTGACTTCACATTGCTTGCTACAGATATCAGTTATTCTATTTTCATTAAAATCACCAAATGTATCCAGTAGCATTAATGCGAGACTATATATATATATATATGTGTGTGTGTGTGTGTGTGTATGTATATATAATATATATATAAATATATATACAGTATGTATATACTGTATATATATACATATAAATATATGGAGAGAGAGATTGAGAGATATGTGTCTGTGTATGTAATAGTTTTTATAGTGTCGTACAAAGCTGTTGTCAGCATTCACTGGAATCTAAGAATTAAACTATTTTTATATCCTATAGCATCCTCCTCTCTCTCTCTCTCTCTCTCTCTCTCTCTCTCTCTCTCTCTCTCTCTCTCTCTCTCTCTCTCTCTCTCTCTCTCTCTCTCTCTTCCTTGATGCAATAGGTGGCCTCAATTCCTCTGTTTCTATTCAGTTTCTTGTCGAAAATAGGCCAGCGATGAAGAAATCTTTTACAGCGAATTGATAAAAAGCTCTTGAATAGACAAGGAAGTAAAAATACTGCTATTGATATTACTAGTATGATTAGTCGTGATACTATAAATAATAATAATAATGATAATAATAATAATAATAATAATAATAATAATAATAATAATAATAATGTGAGTTGATATTAAGTGCTTTAATATCCAAGGGAGATAAGTATTACTGCTATTAATATTGCTGATAATAATAATAATAATAATAATAATAATAATAATAATAATGGAAAGAGAAACCCACAAGATTCTTGTGTATAACTTGTTTACTGAAAGTGCTCGAGATCAAAGTAATACGTAAATATTTACCAGTAAACAAGTTATACACAAGAATCTTGTGGGTTCCTCTTTCCATCTTCAGAAGAAAACTGAAAGAAGTTTTTGTTTGGTTAATAATAATAATAATAATAATAATAATAATAATAATAATAATAATAATAATAATAAGCGAATTGATAATAAAATTTTACAGAGTCAAGGAAGGTAACTACTACTGCTATTGATACTACTAGTACAATTAGTCGTGATACTATGAGTAATAATAATAATAATAAAGCAAGAAAAATTACAAAAACCTCACGTACAAAAATAACGAACAAGACAATCTCGACAGAGTCATCCAAACCAATAACTAAGTCAAATTCGTTACTAAAACAACGCTTAAGAATAGCGCCCAATTACCTGATGCTCCACTGTGAATGGACTTCTGGCACACAAAGGCTCCATCGAGGCAGAAATATCCGTAATCATCGCAGTCAACCCATTTCCTGTAGTGACGTCACGCGTTCGACGTTCTTCGAACGCGTATCTCTTGTGGGAACTGGTAGACCGTACGTCATTCAAGAAACACTGATGAATTAAGTGTAGGTGGTCCTTCCTGAAAATATTCCGCAGTATTATCTTAATCTGGATTGTCATTTGAATTGTTGCAATATGTTTATATGTTCAGCGTGTATAATATTCTCTCAGTCTAAACCCTTATTAAAATTGTTATACGTACAGGCGTTTAGATCATGTTTAGTATACTAACAGATTGTGTAACGTTTACGTAATCTCGATCCTCATTAAAATTGTTACACTTACAGGCGTTTAGATAATATTTTGTATCTTGAACATATTGTATAGTATTTTCTTAAATCTATATCCTCGTTAAAATGATGGAACTTACAGGCATTTAAACAATTTTAACATAATGTATAATATTTTCATAATCCGAACCATCATTAAAATTGTTACACGTACAGACGGCAATTAACCTAATTTACCTTAACCTAATTCACCTTAACCTAATTAACCTACTTTGCCTTAACCTAATTTACCCAAGGTCACGAGAACCTATCTGTTTGTTGTCATTTATTTTTATGGACATCCCCAGAATGCCTTATCCCACTTTCGCGGAGACCTCCTCAAGCACAGGACGACCTCCCGTTGCCTGATGCAAGCTCTTCGTCGATTTCTGCTGATTAAGGCTATTTTTCTTTTTTTTTTTTTTATTTTCTCTGCCAAAATTTGCGACATGCGAAGATACAATTACCGCGGACTGGATGTCACGAGTGAGAGTGGTAGAGTCATTTTCGGAAATTGGACTTTGTCAGTCTGTCAGTCTGTCTATCTGTCTCTCAGGCTGTCTGCTCATCTCTCAGACTGCCTGTAAGACTGTTTATAAGCAGGCATAAGTGCGTGGAAGAACAACAGTTAATGTGGTTCTGTCTATAGGTATAGATTCATGTGGCTATTTGTATATGTGTTACAGAGGTGCGAGATTTTAAGACAGGTGTTTACTATTACAAACGTGTAATTATGTTTGTAAAAAGTAATTTTAATATTATATATGTGTGTGTGTGTGTGGGTGCACGTATGTATGTGTATATACATGAAATATTTACAATCTTATATATAAATAAATAAGTAAATATATATATATATATATATATATATATATATAATATATATATATTATATATATATAGATAATAAAAATAGAGAGAGAGAGAGAGAGAGAGAGTGAAAGTGATAAATTATTTAACAAACGCAAACAAGTGGGTGGGCTATGCGGGAATATTTTATGCACAGGTTTATTTAGAAATCGAACGCTAATTATATCTATAAATCTCTTATCTGATGTTTACACCTTAAACTAATTACACAGCATTAAATTACTAAATTATCGTGACGTAATATCCGTTATTACAGCATATATGAATTATGCAATCTGACAGATGTTTAGAGTAGCCTTTAAATATTACATAAAAATGTTACAAGGAGGAGCCTAGTTTTACTTATGTATATTGGAGATATGAAAAATACAAAATAATGAATTTTTGAATGAAAATGCATTTCACTATTTTTTTATTTCGGAGTATTTTACACATTAATGTTTAGGAAGAAAGGACACAATAATAATAATAATAATAATAATAATAATAATAATAATCATAATTTTGATTACCAACCTCCCTACCTTTAATTCCATTTCATTTTGGTGTCAGCGAACAGTTTTCACTTTAAAGAATGGGGTTCTAATGGTGGTTTTGGCTAACCACCTCATTCCCAACCCATTCACAGTCACTGACCAACCCCACGAAAGCTGGAAGCTCCCTGGAAATGCTACGTAAATCAGCTTAAAAAAAAAAAGGCGCAGGAAAGTTAAAACCAATTACCTTTTCTAGTACAATCCCATATCTGCGGTTGACGGCGCATGCTCCCCTCCTTGCATTCTGAGACAAATCATTTAAATCGTCATGACGTCGTCGTTGGAAATAACGAGCACCTCCCAAACGTAAGTTGCAGCAATTATGTCGTCATGTTTGAAAATAATTGAGGTGCATTTGATGAATTTATACAGTCATGAAGGAATTTAATCGTTTGGTAAATAGGTCGAGTTGTGGAGGAGAGCGGATTAGTCGATAATCATTTATTTCTGCTCTTTAA
This sequence comes from Macrobrachium rosenbergii, assembly GCF_040412425.1. NCBI lineage: Eukaryota > Metazoa > Arthropoda > Malacostraca > Decapoda > Palaemonidae > Macrobrachium > Macrobrachium rosenbergii. Next base: position 49,908,282 of record NC_089786.1, on the reverse strand, counting down.
AGTTTATATAGGGCTTTACAGCCGGAAATCATTCAGGATTACGCATACATACATGTGTGCATTTTTCTGTGCATGTATGTAAGCAAATCTTCTTAATCCTCTTCCTCACAGCTATTCCTATGCTTGGAGTCCCCGTAGAGGGGGTAGCGTCGTCAGTGCACCTCATGCGGTGGACTGTAGGTATTACTTATGGTTCTTTACAGCGTGCCTTGGGCCCCTAGCTGCAACCCCTTTCGTTTCTTTTACTGTACCTCCTTTCATATTCTCTTTCTTCCATCTTACTTTCCACCCTCTCCTAACAAACTGATTGATAGTGCAACTGCTGTGAGGTTTTCCTCCTGTTACACCTTTCAAACCTTGTACTGTCTATTTCCTTTTCAGCGCTGAATAGCCTCATTGGTCCCAGTGCTTGGCCTTTGTCCTAAATTCTATATTCAGTTCTATATATTAAGTTCCTATGCTTGTCTTGATGCGTTTTCTCCACTTAACCCTTCTTCTCCAATTCCTCCTTCACTTTACCACTCCATAAGACGAACATATGGACGAATACCCACAAGTACATATTGGGACATTTGCCCTTAAGTGATGGCAAATCTACCTCTCCAAAAGAGACGTTCCGAATGACAAGAAAAACAAGTAAACAAGTAAAAAAATGCGCCGAAGTTTTTCCGGCGCATCGAGTTTTCTGTACCGCGTATAATGCTGTATGAAATTCTCAGCCGCGGCCCATGAAACTCTCAGTCGCAGCCCACGAAACTTTCAACCACGGGCCCGTGGTGGCCTGTGTTGTTGGCACCTATAGCGGTGCCATACGTATGATCATGGCTAACTTTAACCCTAAATAAAATGAAAACTACTGAGGCTAGAGGGCTGCAATTTGGTATGTTTGATGAATGGAGGATGGATGATCAAAATACCAATTTGCAGTCCTCTAGCCTCCTCAGTAGTTTTTAAGATCTGAGGGCGGACAGAAAAAGTGCGGACGGACAGACGGATAGCCATCACAATAATAGTTTTCCTTTACAAAAAACTAAAAACGAGTTCATTAACGGTGAAAATAAAACCTTATCCAACTGGAAGTAAACCCTTTGTTTCATTCCTTTCAAAGAGCGTGGTGTTTGGATAATCGCTGAACGGATCGTGAAATACATCTTTTTTTACCTACATAAAAGTCAGTTTTGGGGTAACTCTTAAGTTCCTCGTTGGACGAGTCGGTAGAGTTCTCGGCTAGCACTCTGCTAGGCCCGATTTCGAGTCTCCGGCTGGCCAGTGAAGAATTAGAGGAATTTATTTCTGGTGATAGAAATTCATTTCTCGGTATAATGTGGTCCGGATTCCACAACAAGCTGTAGGCCCCGTTGCTAGGTAACCAGTTCGTTCTTAGCCACGTAAAATAAGCCTAATCCTTCGGGCCAGCCCTAGGAGAGCTGTTAATCAGCTCATTGGTCTGGTTAAACTAAGATATACTTAACTTTGGAGTAACTCTTTATATATAAAGGCAAATGCACATTGTCACGTCTCAGAGACCTACGAATTGTAAGGGGTAGAATTGCTCATAAACGCTCAGTCCCAACGCTACTCTCTCTTCCTAATGAACACTATATTCTTTGGAAGTTTGAATTTCGAGTCAATGGCCCCTTTTATGGGCTTGTTCCATGTGAATAGGGTTCATCTTCAGAATAATGATAATAATAATGTAATAAAAATCCACAATTATATAGTAAATCTATTACTATGTAAAATAAACAAAGACTTTCGAACACTTGAACGGTGTTCCTCTTCAATGCTAACGTTAAAAAACGTTTTAACGTTATCACTGATGAGGAACACCGTTCAAGTGTTCGAAAGTCTTTGTTTATTTTATATAGTAATAGATTTACTATATAATTGTGGATTTTTATTACACAGATTGTTATTCACGAAATTGTGAATCTCTTAGCAATAATAATAATAATAATAATAATAATAATAATAATAATAATAATAATAATAATAATAATAATAATAACAACAGAGTTCATCTTCTGAATAATAATAATAATAATAATTACTTAAATCCTAAGCCATCTTGTAAACAACGTTGCAGATGTAATGCAGCGCTATGGAAGACGTCTGCTCGTCGTGAACTAGACTTTGTTCAGTCTCTGATGACACTGGAACGGACTGGGTAAACTGAAAAATAATCTCTACGGCATGTTGGCTAATTTTTTTCACTTGAGAGGTCCATTTAGATTTTGTAATGAAAACATTTATCTTTCATCAAAGAAGATCATATCGGCTTCATAGGATTAGACAAACTAATCTTAATCTCTTTTTCGTTTCCTTTTGTTCTTGAGTATTTTATAGCAAAACAATTGTTCAAATGTTTAACTTCAAAATAAAATACACATGCACTTTAACATATTGATTAGCTGTAACTACCCTGTAGGCTCACGTAGGGTAGAACAGAACCAGTCAAACTGCATAGAGATATCAGAGAAGGGTCCAGAAAAAGAGATATTAAAAGGCACGTTTTGTTCTTTGGTATGACCTCTCAAGTTCAAGGTAAGCTTTGTATTATTTGTCTGTCATGTTTACGGTTACCTTTTTAGCTCGTGCTCCCATGAGATGATGTAAAGAGCCCTCGTGACACCCACAAATTTTATCAGATGCCAACACTTATTCTATCGAGATCAACCATCATCAGATTGTTACATGTAAGTGGCTATTTCTTTCAAGCATTGGAACTCACTCCTTGCTTCTGTTTTCTGCAGCTACTATAATCTTCTGTCCTTCAGTAGGTGGGGAATTCAGGTCAATTAGGTCATCCCACTTCATCAGGTTTCATTGTGACCCAATTGCTGCTTAAATCAAACTTTTGTTTGTTGCAAGTTTTATTGCTTACATTAATGAGATATTGCAAACCTCCGCCAATTCAATTAGCATAGACACCCATGTGCTCTGTATCCGTTATAATTTCTCTCTCAAGTAGTAGGTCGCTTCGAGCATATTTAGCCAAATATTCTACGTAAATTACCACTTACGTTTTCCAGTACAAACAGCAGGAGGCTACATTTTTCTTGAATTACACATTGGCAACAATTACAACAAAATAAACAATACGAAGAAATTGTTCCCAAGAACCTAATGAATCCTTTTAAGGAAAACTTTGACAAATCCATTTATTAATTTTTATATATAATATATATATATATATATATATATATATATATATATATATATATATATATATACACACACACAAATGAATTATGCCTAAATAAGCTTCTTTTAACCAAACATTCTAAAAATTCCTTCACACTGTTGACCTCAAGCACATAGTTGTTGCAAGGATTGAGGGAACTGAACCTGCCTATAAATAGAAAAGCAAAGAAGAAAAATGAAGAGGATGAAGAAGAAGAAGAAATAGAGGAATTCGAGTGAAGAAACCTTCACTAAGGCAATGATGACAGTGTGGGAAGATCCTGATGATTTGAGGAGAAATATGAAAAAAAAACTTAATGAGTTCCCTTCTGTTTGTCAAGACCAATTCTCTCTCTCTCTCTCTCTCTCTCTCTCTCTCTCTCTCTCTCTCTCTCTCTCATACACAATACCAGAGAAATTCTGTTCAATAAACTTGATGTAGCTTCAAAGATGACAGAGCCGAGATGAGGTGTGTTGGGGGGGGGGAGACCGTAGGCTTTATTAAAATTCATTTTCACCTCAGTCTGAATCTCTGGCTCAGCGGATCGAGACGAAAATTGCTTCCCTATCTATCTATCTGTCTATCTATCAATCTATCTGTCTATATATCTATATTTCTGTCTGTCTGTCCATCTGTCTCTATCTATATATCTTTGTATTTGTCTCGCTGTTCATCTATCTATCTATCTATCTATCTATCTATCTATCTATCTATTTGTATCTGTCTGTCCATCTGTTTATCTATCTGTCTATCTATATTTGTCTGTCTGTCCATCTATCTGTCTATCTATCTATCTATCTGTCTATATGTCAGTCTATCTTTCTATTTATCTATCTATCTTCTATCTATCTGTCTTTCTGTCTATCTATCTATATCTATCTATCTATATCTATCTATCTATCTATCTATCTATCTTCCTGCCTACCTATCTATGTATCTATCTTTCTGTCTTTCTAGCTATCTATCTATCTTCCTGCTTATCTATCTATCTATCTATCTTCCTGCTTATCTATCTATATATCTATCTATCTATCTGTCTATTTATCTACCTATCTATCTTCTGTCTGTCTGTCTTTCTCTCTATCTATCTATCTTCCTGCCTATCTATCTATCTGTCTATCTATCTATCTATCTATCTATCTATCTATCTATCTATCTTTCTGTCTATCTATCTTCCTGCCTATCTATCTATCTATCTTTCTGTCTTTCTATCTATCTATCTATCTATCTATCTATCTATCTATCTATCTATCTATCTATCTTCCTGCTTATCTATCTATCTATATATCTATCTATCTATCTATCTATCTACCTATCTATCTATCAGTCTATCAATATCTCTCAGTCTTTCTATCTATCTATCTATCTATCTATCTATCTATCTATCTATCCACATATCTATCAATCTATCTGTCTGCTCTGACGTCCATATGCTACAGTACATCAATATCCTCACTGTATGGGAAACTGAGCTCACATCCAGGATGCTATCAAGGGGACGGGAGGTATTGTACACAAAGAAGACTCTCTCTCTCTCTCTCTCTCTCTCTCTCTCTCTCTCTCTCTCTCTCTCTCTCTCTCTCTATCGGGCGCTCCAGGCAACTACTTTCCTATTTCTCTCATAATAAGTTGAAAGAAAGAGTAGATCGACATTATACATTCCTGTACGTTTTCCTTTCCTTGTACCTTTCAAGACTGTTTTTTGCCCCGCAGCAAATTCGGGTCAGGACATTAACCAGGGTTTTACACGTTCCTCTTCTCCAGTCCCCGAAAACCCGGCTCAACTAAAGGTTCTGTGCAGCGTCCCTTCGACCGTTAGCTGCAACCCCTTTCATTCCTTTTACTACACCTCTGTTCACATCTTTCTTCCATCTTGCTGTCCACCCTCTCCTAACAACTGTTCCATGGCTCACATGCGAGGTTTTCCTCCTGTTACACCTTTCAAGCCTTTTGCTCTCAATTTCCCTGTCAGCGCTGAATGACCTCATTGGTCTTAGCGCTTGGCCTTTGGCCCTAAATCTTATATATTCTCATTCTTACTACTCGAAAATTAAAATGGGAATATAGAGTAGAGTAAAACCGGGGTTTTAGGAATGAGAGAAAACGGGAATAGTTAACTTAGAATTAAAGTAACTTAAATTTGAAGTTCTTCCTGTATTTCCATTTACTTCCTCCTACTTCTTCCTAAAGAGCACCATATTCTTTGGAAGCTTCAATTTCAAGTCAGTGGCCCCTGTGGTGGGCTTGTTTCATATTAATAGGGTTCATCTGAATAATAATAATAATAATGAATTATGATAATCTTTGGAAGCGTGAATTTTAAGTCAATGGCCCCTTTGGTGGGCTTGTTCCATATGAATAGGGTTCATCTGAATAATAATAATAACAATAATAATAATGATAATAATAATAATAATGAATTATAATAATCTTTGGAAGCTTGAATTTCAAGTCAATGGCCCCTGTGGGCTTGATCCATATGAATAGATTTCATCTACAGAATAATAATAATAATAATAATAATAATAATAATAATAATAATAATAATAATAATAATAATTGCGAAGTAGGGAACTTCCAGAGAGTCCCATAGAATTAACATAATCTGCGAAAAAAAAGTAATTAGGAACCAACGCAATTTGAGGTTAAACTTTCTTGGAATCAGATTATTCCAGGATCAAATAAATATCGATTGGAAGCGTTATGCAGATGTGAAGACAATTTCAAGGAGAATGTTTCCGTAGGAGAAAGTTTATATTCTTGGGGAGGGTCAAGCGGTAGAAACTGCAATGATGGTTTTGTGCTCAGAAATTTCTTGTGCAGATATAGATCATTGCTCTGAATTTCAAGTCAGTAGCTCTTGTAGGGCTGTTGAATGTGGATAGGGGTTTGTCTTTCAATAATAATAATAATAATAATAATAATAATAATAATAATAAAAACAATAGGAATCGTGTATATCTATATATATATAATATATATAAATATATATATATATATATATATATATATATATATATGTGTGTGTGTGTGTGTGTGTATGTATATATATCTATATGTGTGTGCATATGTGTGTATATATATATATATATATATATATATATATATATATATATATGTATGTATGTATGTATGTATATATACACACACACAATAACTGCGATCACTCACAGACGCTACACATTATTGTAAATATAAAATATATCGTTTTTTTATACGACCAAACCTATTTAGGTTGTATACGAATGGTTGTAGTAATAACTAGAACAAAATCAATAATAACAGTTGTAGTTCTGGCAGTTGCAACAGCAGTGAGAACAACAAAATCTAATAAATACATTTTAAAACAACTATACACATCTTTATAATATTTCTCATTACTATGATAATATTATCAATATATAACAGGGTTATAATAATGATAGTAAAACAACGACTGCATAAATAATAATTACAATAATAATAATAGTAATATTAAATAATAATACAACAGCCACAATGATAGTAATGATATATCTTAATCCAGTGTGTCATTTCCAGCTAAAGGGATTCTGCATAATTTCCATTAATAATTATAATATGCAAATGAATGTTTATATCATTAAGAACAGACGTTAGTTGTGAATTCGTATGATTAAATATCCATTATGTATAAGGCTTTCATTACTTCACTATGTCTGTTTTTGGTATTCGTATGAAGAGGAAGGGAAATAATAATAATAATAATAATAATTATTATTATTATTATTATTATTATTATTATTATTATTATTATTATTATTATTATTCAGATGAACTCTGCTCACATGGAACAAGCCCACCAAAGGGGCCACTGACTTGAAATTCAAGCTTCCAAAGATTATTATTATTATTATTATTATTATTATTATTATTATTATTATTATTATTATTCAGTAGATGAAACCTATTCATATGGATCAATCCCACAGGGCCATTGACTTGAAATTCAAGCTTCCAAAGATGATTATTATTATTATTATTATTATTATTATTATTATTATTATTATTTATTATTATTATTATTCAGTAGATGAAACCTATTCATATGGATCAATCCACAGGGGCCATTGACTTGAAATTCAAGCTTCCAAAGATTATTATTATTATTATTATTATTATTATTATTATTATTATTATTATTATTATTATTATTATTCAGTAGATGAAACCTATTCATATGGATCAATCCCACAGGGGCCATTGACTTGAAATTCAAGCTTCCAAAGATTATTATTATTATTATTATTATTATTATTATTATTATTATTATTATTATTATTATTCAGTAGATGAAACCTATTCATATGGATCAAGCACACAGGGCCCACTGACTTAAAATTCAAGCTTCCAAAGGTTATTATAATTCATAATTATTATTATTATTATTATTCAGATGAACCCTATTCATATGGAACAAGCCCACCACAGGGGCCACTGACTTGAAATTCAAGCTTCCAAAGAATATTAAGGTGTTCACTAGCAAGAAGTAAGAGGAGTTAAAGGGGAAATACAGAGAGAAGAGACCCCACTTATTAAAAAAATTAAAAATAAATTAATAAATAGATACAGATGTATTAAAGTGCAAGGAGAAGAGTATTAGGGTCGTAATGCCTTGCATCTTCGCTTGAACTTTTGAAGTTCCAAGCGCTCGACATCCTCAGGGAGACTGATTGAGGAAAGGTGTACAGGTGAAAGAAATGTCATCTAAATGAGATGCGTTTGGAAACCACGGCTTTCAAATCGAAGATGTGAATTACTAGACATCAATTTACAAAGCTACATCAGATATATTTAAGAAGTATGAGGGTAATTATTTGTATTCTGTTTTAAAAAAATCTGGATATAATTATATTATATATATATATATATATATATATATATATATATATATATATATATATATATATATATATATATATATATATAGGATATCTTTCTGTATTTCCCTTTACCTCCTCTTACTTGTTCCTAATGAATACCTTAATGTTCTTTGGAAACTTGAACTTCAAGTCAATATGCCTGTGGGTTTGTTTCATATGAATAGGTTTCATCTTCTGAATGATAATAATATACATATATATATATATATATATATATATATATATATATATATATATATATATATATATATATATATATATATATATATATATATATTGTTTTTCCCACCATGAAACCCAGTCTTACAGGTAACTGTTGTTTGGGAGGAAACAGATACATAGATAATTGAACAGTATTTATCAACTGGTAACCATATTTATTCAATGTTTGTTTCTTGTTGAGCTGGCAAATAGTTTAGTTGTTTTAACCACAGGCTGACCAGCTATTTAATTAGTTAAATGTCTTTTACTGAAAATACATATATAGATAATTAGATAGAAAT
>NC_089786.1:49879694-49897194 GCF_040412425.1 Macrobrachium rosenbergii | reverse complement strand
AACAGGGACGAATAAGAAACAAAACACCAATTTTTGTTGGAGATATAAACCTGGCAGTTTGACTGAAACAATCTTCCGATTACAGCCTTAGACCCTGTAGGGGGCTAGTGCCGTCAGTGCACCACACGTGGTGCACTGTAGGCATTACTTAGGGGTCTTTGTAGCGTCCCTTCGGTCCCTAGCTGCGACCTCTTTCGTTCCTTTTACTGTACCTCTGTTCATATTCTCTCTCTTCCATCTGACTTTCCACCCTCTCTAACAATTGTTTCCTAGCGTAACTGCGAGGTTTTCCTCGTGCTACGCATTTCAAACCTCCTAACTGTCAATTTCCGTTTAAGCGCTGAATGACCTCGTAGGTCCCATCGCTCGGCCTTTGGCCTAAATTCTGTATATTCTAACAACCTCAGAACAAAACACCTTTATTTTTTGTAAGTCAGTTTAGTCCCTTGATTTGATTTAAACAATCTTCCCATTGCAGGCTCAGAACAAAACACCCTCCTATTTTCAGTAAATTTAGCAATTTTGACCGAAACGTCCTCCCCACGACAGGCCTGACCCAAACTTAGCACCGAATCTATAAATAGGAACGAGTGTTTCAGTTCTATTTCCACCAAACGGAATCGGGAGGGCTGGGTGCAAGAGGGGCACGAAATATATCGAGGCGTAATTGAGTTTGGCAGGCAACGAAGCTGACCGAGTTACGTGATACTCATTCACATCTGCTCACGAGACCCGGCTGAAGTCACGATCATTCGGCGAAGAAGAAGAAGAAGAAGAAGAAGAAGAAGAAGAAGAAAATAACACAGGGACTCTAGATGGTAAACGGGCTATTGAATTTCGTGAAACGAGGAAGAAGTTTGGCTGACATTACGTAAATGAATTCAGCAACGCCAACAGGAATGGAACATAGAGTTTAGGCCAAAGGCCAAGCGCTGGGACCTATGAGGTCATTCAGCGCTGGAAGGGAAAATTGACAGTAGGTAGGTTTGAAAGGTGTGACAGGAGGAAAACCTCTCAGTTGCATAATGAAATAATGAAAGGGGTTGCAGCTAGGGACCGAAGGGACGCTGCAAAGAACTTTTAGTAATGCCTACCGTGCATCCCGCGGGCTGCACTGACGGCACTAACCCCCTACGGGGACGCCAGTAGGAAGGGAAGTATAATGACGTTATAATTGAGATCACAGGCACAGATTTTAATATAATTAATTATAAGTGACCATCGGAGGCATAACTTTTAAAAGCACAAAATAAAAGACTAAAAGTACATAAAGAGATAAATAAAGTTTTACCAACATCAAACCATCTACCAAATCTCGTTAAATACTAAGGACTTGTCCTAACACACGGTAAGGTGTTCAGACATTCTCAGGAACACCCGTCAAGCTGCCTCTTCATACTTCCCTCCTCTGCTGAATTTTAGAATTCCCTTCCTGCTTCTGTGATCATTGCCTGTTACGGTAATCGATCATTTTGGAATAAGCCCTGCTTTCTGCCCACAGGTCTGGGCGAGACTGGTAGACTAGATTGCCTCCCCCTTCGGCTTCTCTGCGTTGAAAACTAAAGTAAATTAGATATGGATTCAGTGGTTGATTATCTAATATATATATTACTGTATATATTATATATATATATATATATATATATATATATATATATATATATATATATATATATATATGTGTATATATATATATATATATATATATATATATATATATATATATATATATATATATATATATATATTATATATATATATATATATATATATATATATATATATATATATATATATATATATATATATATATATATATATATATATATATATATATATATTATATATGTATATATAACAGATATATGTATGTACATATATATATAACACATATATGTATGTAATACCCATCTACACATAAATATATATATATATATATATATATATATATATATATATATATACATATATATATATATATACTGTATATATATATATATATATATATATATATATATATATATATATATATATATATATATAATCTCGAAGGCGAAGGAAAGGGCACCATTGTTACTACAGTTTATTATGACAACGTTGCACGACAGCTCCTATCGTCGCATTTTCAAGGCTGCAATGATTAAAAAAAAACTCCTCACAAAAAGTCACATTAAAACCTCGATGTATACATATAATTTATAAGACAAATAAGAACAGAGGGAACGGGCACAGGACATACCTATAAACCTCAGGAGTAATAAGGCTAAAACTATAAGTTTTTCAAGAGCCCAGCAAAAGCAAGAAGGGACGGAGGAAGGAAACATAAACAAAAGGTTGAGTGATAAATAATTGAGTGTGAATACAGTATATGTATATATATATATATATATATATATATATATATATATATATTATATATATATATATATATATATATACACAATCACAAACAAACAAATTACAAATGGAATTTATAATTATTTTTTAATATTACTCTTATTTTTTGTAATTTTAGTTTATTATTACAAATTACATACAAACATATACATATATACATATGTATATATGTGTTTGTGTATACATATACATATATATATATATATATATATATATATATATATATATATATATATATATATATATATATGTATATAAATATATATATATATATATATATATATATATATATATATATATATATATATATACAGTATAATGTATATATATATAAATACAGTACATATATGTATATATATTTATTTATTCACACATGTATATATATGTGTGTGCATTTGTATGTATGTAAATTTATAATCATAAACTAAAGTTATAACAAGATATAAGGGATACTCTTCCAAAACATTCGAATAGTCAAGAACAGAACCCGGAGTCAAAAAGCAAAAGACACAGACTCGACCATTCCGTGAGGAAATGAAATTAAAGCGATACAAAACGAATGCGAGAAAAATAGCTGGGCTGCCTCACTCACGTATCAAGATGCGAAGTGTGTAGGCGACAGTCGATCCAGGGATCTGCATACATTGCCAAAATTGCCGGGATGGAACCACGGCCAAAAATAAAAAAAATAAAAAAAAAATAGACTGTTTAAGAGAGAAGAAATTGTAACGTGTTCAGAGGTGTACAGTGTGTGTTTTACATTTAAGTTTTGTGCATTTAGATTTAGATTGCGTTTTGAATTTTCTATTTCATCTTTTCGTTTTTTTTTTATTTTTAAATAGGTCAAAGTGAGATTGTTTTGAAATATGATTGTGTTCGTATGTATGAGGGAATGTGTGAATGCATTTCAGGAGTGATGAATGTACTTTATATGTATATTACAGCGTTGGCTGTAATACTCATTTAAAGCAACATTAATTTTTTTTCTAACATCACTTCAAAAATTTATGTTTTATATTTATTTATTTGCTGAATTATTTCTATTCGTTATATATTTATTTATTTGCGGAATTATTTCTATTCGTTCGTCATTTTCTGCTTATTACACGAAGGAACTTGCTTTGTCAGTTACTGGTCTTGTAGGCTTCTGTGGAATGTTTCGAAGACCTTTGTTAATACAGTTAAGCCCCACTTATCGGCATTATCTGGGCCAAGAATGGTCCGTAGGGGTGTAGTGCCGTAAGTGCACCTCACGTGGTGCACTGTAGGCATTACTTAAGGGTCTTTGCACACTAGAGGATATTCACCTTCGTCGGTCGTCACTCGCTCTTTAATTTCACGAAATTGAGTAATTTTGTGAAATTGAAGGATTGAACCCTTTCACGCTGAAAATCTGGCAGGTTGGGCATGACTGTCGTGCAGACGTTGAGATATTAACCCAGTAGCATTTTCCCGAGATGTAACCGAGTACGAGACCTTTCCCTGAAAAAGCGGGACGCCATATCTTAAAAACTAACCATAGAATTTTCTTGAAAATAATCCCATTATGTTTCCCACACCCTAACCACAGGCAAGTAACTAATCTAACCCAGCCTGACATAACCTACCGTAATCTAGCCTTGGGGCATGGCAAAAAAATCGGGGCTGGTGCAGTACTAGCATACATCTCGGGAATTTGCAACCCGATATGCATCCATCTCTGTCCAAGTCCAGGGTGAACCTATACCATATTACGCGTCACCTACTCCGACGCGCTAGTACTAAATATGGCGGAAGCTCTGTATTTAGTACTAGCCCGTCGGTGATCAAAGTATTTTATACACCCATTTCTATACTGTGTGGTCGACATAGTATATTAACAAACGATATATTTGTGCGGCCGTATACTGTACTTGGCATGAGTTTACCCTGGACTTTGACAAAGGTGGGTACATGCCGGGTTAAAACCAAACTTTGACCCAACCTCGAGTTCAGCACATAGCATAACCTAAGTAAACTCATTCAAATCAAAGCACGTCTACATTGCATAAAGCAATAACCGCTAAAGGACTCATTAGTCCAACAAACATGGTTTTTTCTCACAGTGACCCAGTGCTGTGTAATTCTGTAATGATCAAAATGTTCCCCTTGCCACGATAACTGGACTACTGCTTGATTAGCACAAACATCGTGTGGAACAGGCAAATTGTAAACGTTAAATGCATTCACTGGGTGAAGAAGCTAAGCCCAAAGGGTGAACAGGTTCAATAATGTGGTTGACTCCTAGACCAGACTAGCATATTAAACCTTATCCCATACTTCATAATACTGTACTCTTAGTCGGCAAATACTAAACAAAGATGTGTGATTGAACCAAGTTACCAGTATAGTATGTTATACATGTCATAGTTTACATGTAGAAGTTAAAGTATACCTTAGTTTTACCAGACCACTGAGCTGATTAACAGCTCTCCTAGGGCTGGCCCAAAGGATTAGACTTATTTTACGTGGCTAAGAACCAATTGGTTACTTAGCAACGGGACCTACAGCTTATTGTGAATCCGAACCACATTATAGCGAGAAATTAATTTCTATCACCAGAAATAAATTCCTCTAACTCTTCATCAGCCGGTCGGGGGAATTGAACTCCGGCCCATCGAGTGACAGTCTGAAGCTCAACCGACACGGCCAACAAAGGGCTTTTTTTTACATGCAGAGTACAGTGTAGTACATGCAGGCATAGTACATGCAATACAGCATAGCATGCATTCAGGCATGCACGCAGTGATAACGCACAACACTGTTTGAAAACTAAAAGGAAATATTTGTTATATTATTTTACTCTATGTCAAGAAATTCCAGCCTAGGTAAGGGTTGACCACAAATCCCACACCATACCTATACATTATCCATACTTTATAAATTGGGGTTTACGGTTTTCATTCACTGATTGTTTATTAGTTACTGATTGTCCATCATAATTATAGTACCTGAATTATCATTGTTCCTGTCGTGACTAAGATACTGTAATCACTTCAGTACGGAGGTTGTACAGAAAAAATATGTTTAATGAGCTGCCACCAACCTATACATATCTGCTTTTTTGCAACTCGGGATTGGCTTAGAATGTTTGCATGTGATAGGCTAGGTTAGGTCAGGTGTGAAGTGGGTCAGCCTTGGCTAGTGTTAACCATAAACACATGCTGTACCAACACACCACTCTTTAGGTTTGCTTTTCCTATCTTCAGTTCTTGAATATGATTGATGGTGTATTTAATTTATGGTAATACATAGCATAACCCATTTCAGAAAGTTTATATGGAGGATATTTTAATGTAAAATAAGTTTATAAGGGTGTGTAAAATAGAGTGCTGTGTTAAAAATACTTATTTCTTTTATACTTAACGTTTTTATTGCCTTTTAGTATTTGCATAAGCTAAGCTATGCATTTAGCCAAGTAATTGCATAGGCTAAGCTATGCATTTAGCCAAGTAATTGCAGAGGCTAAGCCATGCATTTAGCCAAGTAATTGCATAGCTTGGTAAGATACAAAGATTTTAATATGATCCTGAGCGTAACGTGGCTTAACCCCGTAGGGTGGAAGTGCCGTCAGTGCACTACAGGCGGTGCACTGTAGGCATTACATAAGGTTCTTTGCAGCGTCCCTTCGGCCCCTAGCTGCGACCCCTTTCAGTCCTTTTACTATACCTCCATTCACATCTTTCTTCCATCTTACTTTCCACCCCCTCCTGATAATTGATTCATGGTGTAACTGCTTTGAGGTTTTCCTCCTGTTACACCTTTCAAACCTTTTTGCTGTCAATTTACGTTTCAGCACTGAATGACCTCGCAGGTCCCAGCGCATGACCTTTGGCCTAAATTCTGGATCCTATTCTTCTATTCTAACGTGGCTTAGAAACTCAAGAAAAAGGTTTTCCAAGAAACTTCAAAGAGTTAACTGATAAAGTCTACGGACAAACATCGCCTTATTTCAATACCAGCACAACCAACCTCTTCAACCTCGGAACTACCTCGCAAATTGAATGTCAAATACTGTTTTTTCTTTCCACTAAAAGAATTCCCTCCAGCGAATGTTTACCTCTCCATTTATGAATGAGTGACAAGTATAGGAAAACAATCACAAAAAGGTCTCCTTCCTACGTGAGGGAGACAGGTAGGTTGTGTATCTCGGTAATATTGTCCCTCACTTCCCACTAGATTCTTTGCTGAAGTTATTTTTGCAAGTGAATCGTTAGATGTCTTAAATGGACATAATATTACCTGCGAAAATATTTATCACTTACTGGCCCCATAGTGGGGGTAGAGCCGTCAGTGCACCTCACTCTGTGCACTGTAGGCATTACTTAAGGTTCGTTGCAGCGTCCCTTCGGCCCCTAGCTGCAACCCCTTTCATTCCTTTTACTGTACCTCCATTCATATTCTCTCCCATCTTGCTGTCCACCTCCTAACAATTGTTTCATAGAGCAATTCCGAGGGTTTCCTCCCGTTACACCTGTCAAACCTACCTATTCTCAGTTTCCTCTACAGAGCTGAATGACCTCATAGGTCCCAGTGCTTGGTCTTTAGCTTAAACTCTATATTCCTTTCCATTCTAATTGGTGAGTCTGCAGATAATGAATGGGCAGTGTTAAAGAACAAGTAAAAAATGCGCCGAAGTTTCTTCGGCGCAATCAAGTTTTCTGTACAGCCGCTACAGTGTATAATCAAGGCCACTGAAAATATATCTATTTTTCGGTGGTCTCTGTATAATGCTGTATGAGCCGCGGCCCATGAAACTTTAACCACTGCCTGGTGGTGGCCTATCCTAAATCGTTGCCAGAAGCACGATCATGGCTAACTTTAACCTTAAGTAAAATAAAAACCACTGAGGCTAGAGGGCTGCAATTTGGTATGTTTGATGATTGGAGGGTGGATAATCAACATACCAATTTACAGCCCTCTAGCCTCAGTAGTTTTTAAGATCTGAGGGCGGACAGAAAAAAGTGCGGACGGATAGACTAAGCGGGCACAAAAGTTTTCTTTTACAGAAAACTAAAAAAAAAAAAAAAAAAAAAAAAATACTCGTAGTTGAGGCTCTGGGGAGAATTCAGTTTCCTAACAGTAGATTTACAGAGAGGATTTTGTTAAGAATAATGAAACTGTGAAGGGGGAGAGATGATGCTCCTGGTATAACTGGCAATGTTGACAACGTAGCTAATATAAGAATGTGAAGAAGAAAAACCACGTCGCCTTGAGAGTCAAAATTCATACAAACAGACCCTTACCACAATTTGACAATTTGACTCAAAATCGAATTTTTTATTTAATAAATAAAGGTTTTCGAGGGTCGTTATGGAGGACTAATATTTCTTGGGGTCATTATCTTCGTGCTATTTACAGTCTTTTGTTTATGTTTTTACGGTCATCCCCAACGGGCTTGTACTAAACACGCCTCAAAGGTGGATTCATACCAGGTTTAAAACCCGTGGGAGTCACTATCTAGGAAAGGTCCCAATTTTATTACAGCAGTTGTGAATAACATATTTTGTTCTAATCACATCAGCTCTGAGAGAAATGATTGCTCTTTTAAAAAGCGAAAAATTTTAGGGCAGAAATTTCAGTCGTTACAGATTTCCCCAAACAGCAGCGCGTGAGGAGGAGAAACCCTCTGAACCTGGCATTCTTGGCGGGAAAGTGTCTGTGTCCTCATTGGTTACCGATGACATCATCACCTAGTGCTGCGATTGGCTGTAGTAGTCACGTTTACAACAGTCCAACCCATTGCTGTCAGATGTCATTCTTCAAAAAGATTTCGGCAGGGTTTTGCAAAGTAGTTATATTAAATATTTTAATTTTCATAAACTGCGTGATTGAATAACCAAAACGATAATACTTGGAATCTCTCAGAGTCAGATTTTACGTTATTTAAAGCTTATTAACCACATTTCTTCTTCGGAACAGTTACCAAGTACTTTATTTTCAACCTTTATTTAGGCAAAGAAAGTATAGTAATATTGATGTTGCAGCGTTCCATGTAAGATTATTTTTCATGTTATAAATTAAACATTTTCGAAAGATTTTAATCAGAAATTCATATTTTTCAATTAACCAAAATTTCTCTACTTTGAATCAAAGAACAACCAACAATGATGCTTTATTATTAAAAGAGATATGCAATTCCGTTTTAAGTATTTATGTGATTTATTTAGTTTTGCAACAGTTATCTTTTTTTTTTACAGTTTTTAATTTGTGATTTAAATAATCTCCCATTAAAAAACAATTTATTTTTCAAAAAGACTCAATAAAACCTGCTGTTTTCGTAAACAGCAAACCATAATCAGGAGGAACCCACTCAATGGTGACGTCATCACTGAGTGATGATTGGTTTCTGCAAGTATTTTGACATATTGCCATTCGTCAGTTGTTTTTAAATATTTTCTGTTATTTTCCTTAAGAAAAATTCGTGCTTGATATAGTCTGTGGTTAGAATGATGTATACTCGAATTAAATAAATAGTTCGTGAATTGTTTGTAGTAGACATTCAAGTAAAACTGAAAAAAGAGTAGTATAATATTACTTCTGCAGTTGCCACTTTCTCCATTAGTGATGTTTATGCAGACGGACCTTCGGCAGTATAACCTTTCAAAGGACGAGATTTCTCCACTAAATCATTATTGAAGCTGTTTTACAGCTTCATGACAGCAAATATCTCGAATTTATTTTGAACATTATTTTAATTTAAACATATTTTTACTACATTCAATAAAAACACAATGTGCATAAGTTGCCAGTTACTTTTTTATTATTGAGAAAGACCAGCAGAGCAACCCAACTTATTTATGTCTTGCTGCAAAAATTTGCTGTCGTCTTTTGCTCTGATTTTGGTTACCTTAGCTAGCAGATTTTTCTGTAAATGTTATTCATAAAACTGTATTTTATAGTATTTAATATTATTTTAGGTAGATTTTTGCTAGTCTTTAATGAGTTATGACTGTATATTTCTCTCTTTACTTTTGTTACCTTTAAAAAAGGAGAGAGTGAGAGAATGTTATTTCACTATTTAACAGATAGCTAATTCCAAATTTTTATTACATTTAAATACTAATTTTCTCCGATTTCGATCATTTTAATGTTAATTAGCCTTCCACATAACCCGCTTACTATTATTCTTTCTTCTACTTTCCAAAAACCTTGTTTCCTCAGTCATTAACCCTTTGTTGGCCGAGTCGGTTGAGCTTCAGACTGTCACTCGATGGGCCGGAGTTCAATTCCTGCGGCCGGCTGATGAAGAGTTAGAGGAATTTATTTCTGGTGATAGAAATTCATTTCTCGGTATAATGTGGTTCGGATTCCACAATAAGCTGTAGGTCCCGTTGCTAAGTAACCAATTGGTTCTTAGCCACGTAAAATAAGTCTAATCTTTCGGGCCAGCCCTAGGAGAGCTGTTAATCAGCTCAGCGGTCTGGTAAAACTAAGGTATACTTAACTTTTTTTTTCCTCAGTCATTATGGAAATAAAATTGCCAGTCCCATCGGCCTTAGTATGAAGAACAAAGTATCCAACAAACATAGCTGAGAAAATTCTTAGAAGTTAGTTTTATTCTTTCTTTTGGCAATTTCTTGTAATTTTGCAATAGTTATATATGTTCTGCAATTTTTAGTTTGTATTTTAAAATAATCTCTCACTAGAAAACAGTTTTTTCAGCAACATTTCTGTGAACAGCAGAGGAACCCACCCCACTGTACGTGGAGGGAAAATATCGCCCTTTCATTGGTTGACGATGACGTCATCACTGTGAGCGATGATTGCCTTTCTCCAGTTGCTACTGACTAACATATTATTGCCGTGTGTTGCTGGTTAAATAATTTCTAATTAGATTTTTCATAAATCATGATTTTCGTTTGCTATGTCTTGTAGTTTACTGTAAAGCCTAATTGAACAGAAATATTATGATTTTTTCTTATTCTAAAACAGAACGAAACATTAAAAATAAAAGGAATGTATTGTAGTCACGACAGTTGACAATTACTCCAATTATTTAAGCAGTTTTATAGTGCTGGAAACTTTAATCCAAACTTAATCAAGAGATCATGATATGTTGAATACTATTTTTATTAGAGCTATTTTATAAAGATTGTTTTATTTATTCAACTGGGTAGATATTAATTTGACACGTGTAAACAGAATGGTTTCCATGGAAACTACCCTGTAATACTCCATTCATAAAAGCAATCGGATAGTTGCCAACTCATATTTTATGGCAAATGATTTTTATTTATCATTAGTTAGTAAGTTTCCTATCTTTTGTCCAGGGATTTTTTATACATGTGTGGTATACAATGCAATAATCTATATGGAGAATAACTTTATGAAGCTTGTTTGTTTCATTTTGGAAAAAAATAAATGATTCATTTCTGGCTTCACTCTGAAGAGTTACCAGGTTTTGTTTTTTTATTTAATTTATATTTGGCTCGCAAACCAACTGCTGTTTATGCGTTGCTGTTTGGTGTTGGTCGAAATTTTCGCTTCCCAAGTTTTGAAAATTGTTTTGATTGCGTTTGATGATACACGCAAATGTTTAAAACAAATCTAGTAAATTTCTAAAGAAACATTACAATATATATATATATATATATATATATATATATATATATATATATATATATATATATATATATATATATATATATGTATGTATGTATGTATGTATGTATGTATGTATGTATGTATGTATGTATATATATATATATATATATATATATATATATATATATATATATATATATATATATATATATATATATATATATATATATATATATATATATATATATAATATATATATATATTATATATATAAAATGTGTGTCACCTCTTTCCATACAATACAGAGTCAAAAACAACAAACGTCCTGAACCACGAGACATCTCCATATGTATAAATAAATTCTCATCAGCGTCTTTGGCATAGATCTTATCGCCTCATCTTCTTACTTCAGCCTCAGGGCACAGCATCATACATCCTCCGATCTATTTCCGAAGAAAAGAAGATTTATACACATGTGTCTCACGGCGTATGACGTCAGTGAGGTTTTGTTTGCCGTATCTTAAGAGGCTGGGAGATGGCCTATTTTGTTCTTATCTACTCTGCCGAGTTCTGGGAATAATAAAGAGCTTAATCGTTGCTGGATTATATCTTAGAGAATGAGTGTGTGTGTGTGTGTGTGTGTGTGTGTGTGTGTGTGTGTATGTAATGAGATATATGTATATATATAATATATATATATATATATATATATATATATATATATATATATATATGTGTGTGTGTGTGTGTGTGTGTATATGTGTGTGTGTGTGTGTATAATATATAAGTACAGTATATTTATATATATACATACAAATATATATGGCATTCATTTATTATAATACTGTATTCTCGACATATTAATACATACATAACCTGTACATACGTATAAACAACAGGAATTTAATCTTCCCTGGACATAAAACTGCTAATTACTTTTAACCTTTTCAATTGTGTAGGTTATTATAATCTTCTTCCTCGTCTCAGTCTAATCCCTAGTTGGGGTCGCTATTTTTAAATGAGCGACCTCCTCCTCCTACTCTTTCTCCCTCGAACAGCTCATTTCTAGAAACAAAACACGAGTATAATGTAAAAAAATAAAATAGACCGCGTGCTTTTCAAAAGCACCGCTTTGTTCCACCGTACATCGATTGAGGTTGGCAAGAAGATACATTATCACTGAAATATTTGTAACTTGTTGATAGCACACTGTTAATCAGCGTTTCTTAATCACTAACTGTACCACTTACAGATGATATACAGGCAAGGAGGAAGGTGACAGATTAACCTAGAATTGGATATAAAGGTCTAAAGGTCTTGGTATTATCTTAACAGAAGCTTAAGTACAAACGAGCCAAAATTCTTATCGCAGAAAAGAACTAAAATCTGTATTTTGGAACCGGTACATATTTAGGTAAAAGTTTGTCTTTTCTCGCGGCTTTTCATGACACAGACAGACAGACAGACAGACAGACAGACAGACAGACAGACAGTTCAAATCAAGACGGTTAATAACTCATCTAGGTCAGTTTAAGCGAGCGTAGGGGGGTAGCGCCGTCAGTGCACCTCACGCGGTGCACTGTAGGTATTACTCAAGGGTCTTTGCTGCGTTGCCTTCGGCCCCTGGCTGCAACCTCTGTATCGTTCCTTTTATTGTACCTTCGTTCATATTTTCTTTCTTCCATCTGACTTTCCACCCTCTCTAACAATTGCTTCATCGTGCAACTGCTTTGAGGTTTTCCTCCTGTTACACCTTTCATACCTTCTTACTGTCAATTTCCGTTTCAGCGCTGAATGACCTCGCAGGTCCCGGCGCTGGGCGTTTGGCCTAAATTCTGTATTCTATTCTATTCGCTTGCTAATATTCATTTTCATATTTCTCCTCTTACAAACATTTTCACATTGACTTCACCCGTCTGTGCAACTTCTCCTATCTATGATGACACCATTAAGAGCTGGGTGCTAAAAAAATAAAAAAAATTGCTGAAACTGTCAACAGACCTAACGGGCCAGGTGCAAGCGGTAATAGGTCACAATTTCCCAAAAGCCACAACTGTGCTTGAATAACTCATTAAATACATTAGTTATTTTCTTCCTTTAAGATTCACTTTTGATATCACATACCATCCCCCTCCCAAAACACTCCAAGCTCTCAGACCCTATTGTGGCTCATTGCCACTCGCATCAGATGCCTGCTAGGCTAGTTGCAAGCTCCATTAACCCTGTCCGTTTATCCGAGCTTGGAAAATAGCAGGCGTATAGAAAATTCCATGGCAGAGTTTTAGATTTCTGTAAAAGAAAACTATTGTGCCGGCTTTGTCTGTCCGTCCGCACTTTTTCTATCCGCCATCAGATCTAAAAACTACTGAGGCTAGAGGGCTGCAAATTGTTAATATGACCATCCACCCTCCAATCATCAAACGTACCAAATTGCAGCCCTCTAGCCTCAGTAGTTTTTATTTTATTCAAGATTAAATTCAGCCATAATCGTGCTTCTGGCAACGATATAAGACAGACCACCACCGGCCCGTGGTTAAAGTTTCACGGGCCGCGGCTCATACAGCATTATACCAAGACCACCGAAAGATATATCTATTTTCGGTGGCCTTGATTATACGCTGTACAGAAAACTCGATTGCCCCGAAGAAACTTCGGTGCATTTTTTACTTGTATCTTTGGCCAACACTATCAGTACTAATCTCAGTCACAACCACACATTATCACAGTGAAAGGCACAGAGATATTCGCAAGCACTAACTGAATGATCCTTGGCAGCCATTTGCTTTACTAGGCTACGATTTTGGGAGCCTTGGAAGCCACTTCTGAATGAAATAGAATATAATATAGAATTTAGACGAAAGGCCAAGCACTGGGACCTATGAGATCATTCAGCGCTGAGAGGGAAATTGACAGAATAAAGGTTTGAAAGGTGTAACAGAAGGAAAACCTCAAAGCAGTTGCACTATGAAACAATCGTTAGAAGGGTTGGAAAATCAGATGGGGGGGAAAAAGAACATGAACGGAGTTACAGTTAAAGGAATGAAAGGGGTTGCAGCTAGGGGCCGAAGGGACGCTGCAAAGACCCTTGAGTAATGCCTACAGTGTACCACGTGAGGTGTACTGACGGCACTACTCCCATACGGGGCCACTTCAGAAAATCACACCTTACCTTCCGGGTCAGACGAAACAACTCTGAGTTACTTATCTAGAAATATTTCTTGAGTTACTCATCTAGGAACATTTCTCGCAATTGGGGCAAGACTTGGAGATCCTTGGAGCATAATTCTTCAAAATAATCCCTAACTAAGGATCAATGACGACTTTTTACTCTTGGAAGCTAAGCTATTTCTTGAAAATGATTCATTAATTTCATGATTCTTTGTAACTATTTTCATAAGTATTCACACGCATGACCCTTGTAAGGATTTCTTCAGAATTATGCAAATCCTTGGAAGCCATTTCTTAAAAGTAGCATCTACTCTACGGATCCTTGGAGGTTGTGCCTTGAAAAATCGATCTGGAGCTTAAAGGCCTATCCACATTAGGAAACACTGTTTGGAAACAAAGTTTGCAAACTGTTTACAAATAGTTTCCAAGAAACTGTTTACAAACGGTTTGCAAACTTTGTTTCCAAACAATGTTTCCTGGGCCTTTAGGAAGCCTTTACTTGAAAGTAAACTGAACCTAGGGATCCTGAGACTCATTTAAAAATATCTAAACAACCTATGCAAAAGATCCCAGTGAGTCATTTCAGAAACTCGATCCTTACAAACCACTCATTGAAGGCAACACTTCAGGGTCTTCAGGGTCCTCGGGAGCCATTCCTTGGCAGATATTCCACGCCTTGATAAACACCTCAAGGATCCATGGAATCAGTCCCTTGAAAGTAATCCCTAACCTACGAGTCCTTGGAAGCCAGTCTGAAACACATCTTAGAAGCAACCCCTAACCCAAGAATCCTCGAAAGTCACTCATCTCGGATCCTCTGGAGCCAGATGGAAAGCATCCCCCTATCCTAGGGATCCTGTGCAGCCATCTCCTTCAGTTCCCTTCGAAGCAACTTCCCCGTGGCGTTCTTGGGCAGGGCATCCAAGAACCTGATGCCCCCTTTCAGCTGCTTGTAGGGCGCCACCCTTTCCTTCATGTAGTCCATGATGTCCTCGGGCGTGACCTCGGTCTTTCTGACGATGTAGGCCCTGGGCAACTCTCCCGCCCGTTCGTCCTCCACGCCCACCACGCCCACGTCCATGACGGCAGGGTGTTTCAGAAGCTTCTCCTCGAGTTCTGAAGGAGAGACCTGTGGGCACAAAGACAGGTGAAGGTATAGTGCCTGCGGAAACCTGTGAAGAGTAGAGCCTTAACTTTATTTATTCATATTTTATTTATTTATTTATTCATTCATTTACCTACTAATTTATTTATTTATTTTTACCACTGTCGAAGTGGGTTGTTTAAATGTTATTTTCTGTCTCAAGTCTGGGTTTTAGAGAGTAGTTGCATTTCAGTTCTCGAATTTGGGTCTTTCGAACTTATAAAAGGGGATCACATGGCAATACATATGGAATCTGAATTACGTTTCATTTTGTTTCTCAGCCTCATTCTGCAACCAGTTACATTTCTTGATGAAGAAGTGGAAACAATTAATGAGAAAGGGGTGTTCTAATATGTAAATTACGCGGTATTTCCAGTAATTCCTTTAACTAACCAACCGTACTAAATAATGTTACTTGTTCTCACGTAATGAGGGAATTTCAAGTTGTGTGGCTTCACAAAAGGCAAAACTCTCATAGGTTGTTGTTCTTAAGTAACTGAGCTGCATACAAAACACAATGTAATTCAGTGCTACTCAATACCGTGTGTAAATTATTAGTTGTTTCGAGTCTCTCCTGAAAAGCAAATAATTTTACTCCTGTAATTCAGATATTTAGCCTCAGTGAAAAGGAGTAGACGGCGATCTCCCCACCTGAGGATTACCGTGTACAGAGCTCAGTACATTACAGATCACAGACTTCATTGGGGAACCTTGCTTTATCCGAGAGCCGTTGAGCTTGTAAAGGATCCTTGCTTTACAAGAGATCCAGTGACTTTTTAAAGAACTGCTTGCTTTACCCGAGATATCCTGACCCTTTTCAGGAGTTCACAGTTTTATCTGAGATATCTGGCCCCATTAACCTTACCACTAACCATACTTCAGATGCTTTGAACTTTTGAACAGGTCCTTGACCATTCCTGAGGTCCACTGACCTTCTTAAGACTTCGTTGACAACACCCGACATCACCTGACCCTCTTAAAAGTTCACTGATATTTTACCTAAGATTATTAAACCTTTTCAAGACATCACTGATTTTTTTAAGAGCTCGATGACGTCACCTGCTTCCCTAGGGTACATTGGAACTCTCGAGATCTCCCTGACCTCCCCTAAGAAACCCTTAAGATTTTATAACGTTTATATGATTCCTTGACCTCATCAAGAGGCCACTGGCTCTATCTATGACCTTCTGGCCTTTCCAGAAGCCGATTAACCTTACCTGATACCCCTTGACTTTAATGAGCTCCTTAATCCGGTCCACGATGCTGAAGAACCCGTCCTCATGGATGGCCACGTCTCCCGTGTGGAGCCAGCCGTCGAAATCGATCGTCTCCGCCGTGGCTTCGGGGTTCTTGTGGTAGTGGGACATCATCTGGGAGGCCAAAGAGTCCCTGAGGTCATTGCTTTTAAATGTTTCAGGTTCTCAAAATCATCTTCCACGGTGTCAAAGATTATTGGAACTTAGGATGTCTCTGTACAAATACTTTAAGCAACTAAAGATATAACAGATCTACCTAAAAATCATGCGAAGGTATCTATTTCTTTACGTGTCTGTCAGTTACAAAGCAAAACGCTTGATGGGGATAGAAATGAGAGAGCGTTGTAGCATTTTTCCTCATCAGCAACTACAGATACTAAAATTCACCAAGTCAGAAATTTCAAATATAACACCAGTGTTCTCTCATATCTCGGGACTGCAGAGAAGGACATTTATTAGGCAAATGAACTTAATGCTCCACGTCGCACCTGTCGGCTTTATAAAATTAATTAAAATTTATTCAGTTGAAAAAATTATCATTTACCACATCAAGGAGTTTATTTTTATCCCAGGTTACTGCAAATCAGAAATTTCTTTACGTTGAAAGCTGCAAGGATTAAGGCACTTGTATCCATATCTATAACCTACAGAGATAAAAAGTCATGAACAAGTTAAATTATTCTCATTATTTGGCAAATGACGTTAAGAATAACATCCAATATGACCAAGCTTCTGTGATGTACAGGGATTCGAATTATGACAGAACTGAAATCAGAGGGTTTAATTTTCGACAAAATTTTATATGCAGCAACCCAAGAAAATTAAAATCCACATTAGCTTTACACTTTAAAGAGAGCTAGAGATCTATGGTTGACTTTGCTTATAGTTAATTTTTTCAAATTTTCCTTAATAGCATAAGGGAACTGAAGACATCCCTTAATAGTATAAGGGAACTGAAGACATTCCATAA
>NC_089786.1:49872194-49874694 GCF_040412425.1 Macrobrachium rosenbergii | reverse complement strand
AAGGTTGAACATGTTGACGACGTGGGTCCCGTAGATGTGGTAGAAGGGCAGGATGCCCAGGATGTTTTCTTGGTACTCGGCTGGGTATGAGGAGGAGACAAGGGCATTAAATAAGGGTATGAGGAGGAGACACGGACATTAAATAAGGGTATGAGGAGGAGACAAGGGCATTAAATGAGGGTATGGGGAGGAGACACGGGCATTAAATAAGGGTATGAGGAGGAGACAAGGGCATTAAATAAGGGTATGGGGAGGAGACACGGGCATTAAATAAGGGTATGAGGAGGAGACACGGGCATTAAATTAGGGTATGAGGAGGAGACAAGGGCATTAAATAAGGTATGGGGAGGAGACACGGGCATTAAATAAGGGTATGAGGAGGAGACAAGGGCATTAAATAAGGTATGGGGAGGAGACACGGGCATTAAATAAGGGTATGAGGAGGAGACAAGGGCATTAAATAAGGTATGGGGAGGAGACACGGGCATTAAATAAGGGTATGAGGAGACACGGGCATTAAATAAGGGTATGAGGAGGAGACAAGGACATTACATAAGGGTGTGAGGAGGGGACACGGGCATTAAATAAGGGTATGGGGAGGAGACACGGACATTAAATAAGGGTATGAGGTGGAGACACAGGCATTAAATAAGGGTATGAGGAGGAGACCGGCCATTAAATAAGGGTATGAGGAGGAGACAAGGGCATTAAATAAGGGTGTGAGGAGGGGACACGGGCATTAAATAAGGGTATGAGGAGGAGACAAGGGCATTAAATAAGGGTATGAGGAGGAGACAAGGGCATTAAATAAGGGTATGAGGAGGAGACAAGGGTATTAAATAAGGGTATGAGGAGGAGACCGGGCATTAAATAAGGGTATGAGGAGGAGACCGGGCATTAAATAAGGGTATGAGGAGGAGACCTGGCATTAAATAAGGGTATGAGGGGGAGACACGGGCATTAAATAAGGGTATGAGGAGGAGACAAGGGCATTAAATAAGGGTATGAGGAGGAGACAAGGGCATTAAATATATGAGGAAGGGACACGGGCATTGAATATATGAGGAAGAGACACAGGCATGAAATAAGGGTATGAGGAGGAGACACGGTCATTAAATAAGGGTATGAGGAGGAGACACGGGCATTAAATAAGGGTATGAGGAGGAGGCAAGGTCATATGAGGAGGCGACATTAGTTTCAGTATGGAAAATTAACTGATTGAAGTTATTCATATTGACAGACACACAAACACACACATATATATTATATATAATGAAAAACAATTGAATCCTCGATGAGGTAGCCATCTGCAATCTCTCTCTCTCTCTCTCTCTCTCTCTCTCTCTCTCTCTCTCTCTCTCTCTCTCTCTCTCTCTCTCTCACCCGAGGTGTCCCTGTAGGCGAAGACACTGGGCTGTGTGAACATGACCATGTTGCTGGTGAAGGCCCTGTGGGAGAGGGCCACGCCCTTCGGTTTCCCCGTCGTGCCGCTCGAGTAGAGCATCATGGCTATCGACTCTGGGTGCGTCTGGAAAATTTAGGAAGTTCCTGAAGAAGGTGAAACTTATCGAGATATTAACGGTAATCAGAGGTTAGGGGGGAATGTGTATAAAATATGTGAGGCATAATAAGGGAACATTTATAACATATATAATATATATATATATATATAATAGCCTATATATATACATCAACACAAGTGAAAAAACAGGAGACTGGGTGTAGGTCCTGACCAGTTTCGACACTATTTCTAAGCTCTAGACTGAGAGAAAAAGTCGAAGCAGGCCTGGACTACATTCAGCCTCTTATTTTTTCACCTGTGATGAAGTGTGACAAACAAACAACAAGTTAATGTCATTATAATTATACATACATATATATATATATATATATATATATATATATATATATATATATATATATATACTCAAAGTACATAGCTAATTATCGCATAATCACCTCAGCCACTTCAGCAAAAGGCTTAGTTGTGTCTTCAATAATCTCCTGCAGATTCGGGCTGCCAAACTGGGAGGGACCATTTGTGAAAACTGGAAGCTGGAGATTCAGCTTGGCTAAAACCTGGCGAAGGAGCCCCTCCATCAAGGGGTCCACAACCATCAATTCGCCATCAGCATCCTCCAGTTGTCTGGAGACTTCGTCTGAAGGAGAGAATATCAAATAGATATTAGATAGCAGTAATACAAAATCCCTTGTTGGCAACTCAGGCTGCTAAATGGAAAGGACAAATCATTAGTTAGCAACTCAGGATGCTTAATGGTAAGGATGAATCATTGGTTGGCAACTCAAGATGGCAAATGGTAAAGGTGAATATTTAGCTGGCAACTGAAGATGTTAAATGGGAAGGCTAAAATCATTAGTTGGCAACTCAGGATGCTAAAGGTTATGATAAATCCTTAGTTGGCAACCCAGTCTGCTGAATGGTAAGGATATCGTTTGTTGGTAACTCAAGATGTTACGTGGAAAGAATAAACCCTTAGAT
>NC_089786.1:49674694-49867194 GCF_040412425.1 Macrobrachium rosenbergii | reverse complement strand
CTCTCGTAGGGCTGGCCCGAAGGACTTTAATTATTTTACGTGGCTAAGAACCAACTGGTTACCTAGCAACGGGACCTACAGCTTATTGTGGAATCCGAACCACATTATAGCGAGAAATGAATTTCTATCACCAGAAATAAATTCCTCTAATTCTTCATTGGCCGGCCGAAGACTCGAACGCGGACCCAGCAGAGTGCTATCCGAGAACTATACCGACCAGTCCAACGAGGAACTAAGGGGGAGGAGGAGAAGGAGAGAGAGAGAGAGATGGAAGGGGAGGGAGAGAGAAAGAGAGAGAGAGAGATTAATCGGGAGGGAACGCAGAGGGCATTAGAGAATTCCACATTATGGAAGTAATAACCAACCCGGTTGATCTATAAGTTACCGACCTCCATATTATGCTATGAATTACATTAGACAATGTAATTCATCAATAGCAAATCATGAATGACGGGGTTATAAGATTAAATACAAAAATTAACATTTACTGAAGACACTGTTAGTAACAGGTAAGAAATATAAATTTATTCATATATTTATATCAATTTGTCTCTTCTTAAGATGACTTGTAAAGTTGTTATTGACTCTCAAGTTATAATAACAAGTGATGAACTCGTAATTAACACCTTTTGTAAGTGAGATAGAAGGCATTTATTTACTAACGTTGTTTTATTATTAAACACTTATAAACTGGCTTTCTTAATTTCATCAATAATTCTATTACAATTCACAATTACAAAAAAGAACAAGAGTGGAAATCAATAACAAGTAATAACATAAATAGGCAAATAAATAAAATGAAAATGTGAATATACCGTCTGAAAATGTGACAACTCATATTAGCATTTAAAATTCAGAGTTAAAAATCTCCCACGCATGCGCTGACGACGCCAGTGGAATACAGGTTGCTTTTTATATCAACAGTCGTCTGTCCGTCCGCACTTTTTCTATTTGCACTGCTTCTGTCCGCCCTCAAAAACTACAGAGGCTAGATGGCTGCAAATTGGTATGTTGATCATCCACCCTCCCATCATTAAACACACCAAATTGCAGCCCTCTAACCTCAATAGTTTTTATTTTATTTAAGGTTAAAGTTAGCCATGATCGTGGCCCCTAGCAACGCTATAGGACAGGCCATCACCGGGCCGTGGCTGAAAGTTTCAAGGGCCGCGGCTCACACAGCATTATACCGAGACCACCGAAAGATAGATCTGTTTTCGGTGCCCTGGATTATACGCTGTACAGAGAACTCGATTGCGCCGGAGAAACTTCGGGGCATGTTTTACATATTATTATTATTATTTTAGTTTTTTACTTAATAATAATAATAATAATAATAATAATAATAATAATATAATTATTATTATTTTAGACTTTCTGTGAATAAACACATAGACGCGGCTGAATCACTTTAAGCTATGAGTCTAGGTCACATAAAAATTCTATAGACCAAGCACACCTCGCTCTCCAGCAAAATGTAACTGAAAATCTATTCTAACATTTCCATTAGATACTCTGAAATACTTTCCAACAAACACAAAGACGCGGCTGAATCTCTTTAAGCTATGAGTCTAGGTCACACACACGCACACATTTATATCACCTAATCTCTCTCCTTCAGCAGAATGTATGAAGACGGAGGGACCCAGCGGAGCATTCCATTTCAGAGAGGGACTCTATACGAAAATGAGAGGACCCTAGAGGCTCTTATCTGACGCTTTTCTAACCCCACACGAGAACGTCCAAAGAGGCCGAGCTTGTATCTTTCCCTAATGCTGAGTTGTAAAGGTCCCTAGGTTTTGTTCCTAGGAGATGGTCAGTTAACCCTTAGAATTCTCCTCTAAAAGGCAACATTACCCTACGGCGTGTCCTAAGAGTAAGCCTTTCTGACAAAGTGGCTGACAGTTGATTCAGAATTTCTGTCAGAACAAACAGAATCTGACTCAGAATTTCTGACAAAGCAACCAACAATTGACTCAGAATTTCTGTCAAAGCAACCAACGGTTGGCTCAGAATTTCTGTCAAAGCAACCAACAGTTCACTCAGCATTTCTGACAGAGCAGCCAACAGTTGACTCAGATTTCAGACAAAGTAACCAACAGTTAACTCAGAATTTCTGCAAAGCAACCAACAGTTGACTCAGAATTTCTGACAGAGCAACCAACAGTTGACTCAGAATTTCTGTCAAAGCAACCAACAGTTGACTCAGACTTTCTGAGAAAGCAACCAACAGTAGACTCAGAATTTATGTCAAAGCAACCAACAGTCGACTCAGAATTTCTGACAAAGCAACCAACAGTTGACTCAGAATTTCTGTCAAAGCAACCGACAGCTTGCTCAGACTTTCTGACAAAGCAACCAACAGACGACTCAGAATTTCTGTCAAAGCAACCGGAAGCTGACTCAGAATTTAAGTCGTGCTTGTGACACATCCTATAGGAAACGTGCACGACTTCCATTTTGTCACACATTTTGGCTTCGTGGTGCAAAATTCTGACAACAGGAAACAAAACATTTTAATAAAACAAACCATGATTTCAGTCATTCTCCTTTCAAGCTTCTACTACCACGGTCACGCTTGGTAAAAAATGTTGAGTATTTCCCATATATTTTTACACACCAGGCCTCATACCTCTTCCACATTTTGCCTCACTTAAGGCTAAGGCTAATTCTACACCAGCACACCAGTCTCATTTTCCCTAACCTCGATAAAATCCATCGAGAAGCCAAAACAAAACGTCTTAAATGCTGTCATATTCATAACATTATCGTTTCCATTATATCCTTAGCCTCATGGCTGTAGTAAATTGTAAGAGTTGAAATGTATGCTTTTCAAAACATCTTTTGTGACGTTCAAACGTGAAAAAAAAACAAAATTTAAAAGCTATTACAATACTGAGAAAGGTGTGCACGCAACAGGACAGCTGGAGATTGGAACAAATCATCAGTTTCCTTACTATTGCATCATAAGTTTGGCATTTCCTTCCTAGATGCCTAGTTCATCTCTCTCTCTCTCTCTCTCTCTCTCTCTCTCTCTCTCTCTCTCTCTCTCTCTCTCTCTCTCTCTCTCAAGTACTGCAATGTGAAAGTTTAGAAACATTATACTATTATGCTGTTTATGGACAGACTTAGCTAAGCTGCAACAACTAGGCTCGAATTATTGTCAAAATCACTTTCGAAATGAACTAACTGAATTTTCATTTTTCTTTCAATCTATTCTCACGCTCCTTTTGTCGAGTCATTAATACGAAAGTGATTTTGACAATAATTCAACCCTGGTTGTTGCAACTTAGGTCTATCCATAAACAGCATAACGGTATAATGTTTCTCAACTTTCATATTACAGTATTTCAGAGAGAGAGAGAGAGAGAGAGGTGAACTAAACATCTGGGAAGGAAACGGCCAACGTATGACGTAATGGTATGTTTTGCCTCTCATTATCCTTACCCACTAAATCTGTCTTCATTTCCAGGTCGTGGAATGAACGATATACCTTCCACGACGCTGAAGTCGAATCTTGTTATTCTTAGTTAAATGCAAGCCATTAGCCTATCTTTTTTTATAGTACTACTATCAAATTGTTTGTTATAAGCACCTTTCAGTGTTCTGCCCCAAAACACCGTCATCCATTTTGAACATAAAGAGTTTGTTAATGCTTAAGTACTACCGATAAATGTAATAATACTATTATTTTGAAATTAAGATGGCGAATTATTTTACAATGTTTTGGTAGCAGGTCAAGTTCGGGAGTGAGTTAGTTTCATCTGCATGTATGTAAATGTTTGTGATGTGTTTGTGTTAACACACAAGCATTTGTGGAAAAACAAGACAACGCATGAAGGGTGTTTCTCGCTTCTTGCCCCCTAAAAATAAGCAAACCCACCACAGAATAAAATTTATATAAAAAAAATAAAATAAAATGGAAACAAAATCACCGCAGACATTTCCCCTATTGTGACAGACATGAATTCAGAATAAGAGCGAGTCATACATGTGCTTCTTGAGTAATCTTATCATTGTGCTTTTTCTTGCAAGCTGAACCAACAAAAGTACATCTTTCCAGATTACCGAGCACGCATTATGCATATAGCTGACAGTCGATCTGCAATTACGACTTTGAACAAAAACGTAGGACAATTACAATCCAGAAAGTTCGGGTTGTTTTATGCCTTCCATCAACAATTTTACAACATAGAATACTTGGCTTTTGCCTAGGCCGACCTAACATGCAAACTAACTAGCAGCTTCACACTCGAATAACGTTCAAGTACAAACAGGCGCACTACACACAGCAAAAGCAGTTATCCCAGAAGCCATGTCATCAACAGTTTACTCAGACCAAAGAATGACGTGGAATTATGCAACGAACAAAAAGGAAACTTACTTTTTAGACGCAATACTGTGTACGCATCGGCCTAGTGGTAGCCTACCTCGGCCAGTGGTACCGCATTTCCTGAGAATCTGCGCCCCAGTGAGAACCGGTTTCATTGTGGAGGGTCGTTTCTTGCCTGGAAAATTAATGCGGAATGTCGCGTTATTTAAACTGCCGGATGAAGTCACTGATGTCAGTGTCAGTGCATGCAGAGAGGCGGAGATACATATATTATACTATATAATCACTATGCAGTAGGCCTATACGGCATGTCTGAGATTAGCCTGCACCAGAGTTCAAACAAGTCCACATACACTACTAAAGCAAAGTCCACCGTGCTTTGCAGCTAAGCCCCGCCCACTGATTAAGTCACGACCATTCCTTGAAGCCGATTGATTGGGAATGGTTTCGAAGAGTTAGTTAATCAGTGGTTCTTTTCATCTTCGTTTATTTTGCAATGGTTGTCTTACCGAACTAAAATACGTTCTGCTGATTACCAAAAAGAAACGTTATATTATCCCCTGAAATAAAGTCGTAATACACACCTCCCTAAAAATGGTAAAAAAAAAAAAAAACAGGAAAATATGAACGAAGTCAGGAATGTCCCGCGATGCTGCAATGTTGTGTTTCGTAAATGAGGTTCACCTGAATGCGGAGGTGACGCAGGGAATGTCTGCGTTCGAGTCGGTGCACTTGAGTCACTGGACAATGATAATTACCGTCTGATGTCGTCAAGCGTGTTCACCAGTCTAAATTTAACTCGAAGATTTTCTCAGAGCTATGCAGACTGTTGTTTCATATTGATTTCAGAAAATTTTACTACATTTTAACAGTCATAAAATCGATGTCATTGCAGTCGTTTACACACTCGGAGGGATGAAAAGCAGTGGCTGCCCTCTACAAACCAGAATATGCCCATGTTTAACTTAAAGTTACAGTATGATAGGCTATACGAGTCATATTGGATATAATTTGCTAAGAGTTTTCTTAAGGACATTATCTCCTTTCGAAATAACAGGGGCCTGAAAAATTACATAGACCTATGATGTCCTATGTCCTTATGATGTTTGGATTATAGGCCTATCTTGTATTCAGCCGTTTTATTGTCGTTCTTGTTGTGGTTATTCTTATTTTTGCTGCTGCTGTTATGGTGCTTGTAGTGTCTTCGAAAAAATTTCATATGGTGACCTAACTTTGCAGAATAAACATAGACCTATTCATAAAACAATGGGCTAAAGAATTATCTGCCTACTCTTGTGAACTAAAATTTAATCTTTATGAATATAGTCTACGCTAGAATATTCTTCTAACAACAGAGAGAGAGAGAGAGAGAGAGAGAGAGAAATTTACTGACTCTTATGTACCCTTAAATTTTTCACTTTTTTTTTTTATTTCGTGAAGTATCTCTTGATGTCCTCCTACCATAGAATTCATTTTCATAGAAATGCTACAGCAGCTTTATATCTTCTTATCACAATAACATAATCTGATATCCCTTTTGTAAATATATTTTCAGTATAGTTCATTGAGAGCAGTTTGATAGTTGTGTGTAAGGCTGAGACAGTCCTGTGATTGATCTGTGTGTCATCGGCCACGTGCCCACAAGTTTTACTTTTATTCTCTGTGGTATAAGTGGCGTTACAATTACTATGGCCATCCACGCATGTATGTGTGTGTGGATTTGCGTATACGTGTGCATTCCACTTTATGCATAATTATGTATCGTGGAGCTGAAACTACTATGTTAATTAAAAGCTACTCTGTTTCCAACAGATATAGGTAGAAAACTATTTGCGATAACTGACGTGTAGGTCCATGCCCTGTCATTGTCCCAAAATCTAAGAAATTGAAGTGTAGGTCTATGCTCTGTCATTGCCTCAAAATATAAGAAATTGACTTGTAGGTCTATGCCCTGTCATTGCCTCAGAATATAAGAAATTGACGTGTAGGCCCATAGCCTGTCATTGTCCCAAAATCTAAGAAATTGAAGTGTAGGTCCCTGCCCTGTCATTGTCTCAAAATATAAGAATTTGTGTAGGCCTATGCCCTGTCAGTGTCTCAGAATATAAGAAATTGACGTGTAGGCCTAATCTCTCAATGACATTAACATTTGACATGGCTGCAGAAGTCTATGCTTCATTTCAATTAATGTGATCTATGTGGGATCGCTTATTTAGGCCGACACCAATTAAAAAAAAAAAGTTAGATGCTTGTGTATTTAGGCTGAGCATGATCAAAAGAAAAAGATGAAGGACAAAATGATCCAAGACCTTCGTAATGATACATAACTTAATATATCTTTTATCGGAGATATCAATTGCAGACTTCACAACTCCGGGAACTCCAATCTGTGGTGTCATGATTCACGCACGAAACTCAACATGACCGAACGGAGTTAAATCCATACTGGTAATCATTTGGACTCTTAACTAGTGTGACGTCATTCCCCCTTCGAGAGCTAGCCAATCACTGGCGTGCAGTGGGCGGGGCTTAGCTGCAAAGAGCGGTGGACTTTGCTATACTACTACTACTACTACTACTAATAATAATAATAATAATAATAATACAAAAGAAAAGGTGACACTTAATTGTTACCAATCGAAATAGGATTAAGAAAGCCCACGTGAGCATGCACAGGTCGCAAGTCGCTCACCGCAAATACCCGAAAAGATTACAGTCTCCGACTGGAGTCACGCTCCTTGACACTATAGATACTGCTGGCGCGATGGACACTCATCTAGGTTACCAGAGTGTCCCCGGATGGGGCGGGGTTGGGGGTGGGGGCGGGGTTTGTCCGATAAACTAGCCTCTCAAGAGATACACAATTCAGTCAAGGCTACCCGAGGGCGGGGGGGCGCCCAATAAGGCCACCAAGAATTCGACGGAGCTGCGTAGCTCTCCGTACACAAGAAATGCTCCCTATTAACCCTGAGCAAGAGGTAGGTTGGGTATAGAACTACGTAGGTTTTCGTCTACAAATTACGATGATGTATTTTTGAGGGGTTACCACTAAAATTATTGTATTTATAATCATAAATCTTAATTTTCTTTTTCTTTGAAGATTTACCTCGATAAGAAAACTTAAAAAATAAATAATTTCGCATAAAAACACTAGGATATTAAGGTGTACCCCACCTGAATTGTCAAATCCACTATATTGTAACATTCACGACAATAATTTTTTTTTATATTCCTTGAAAAACTTGAGGATCTTCCCTAGATAGTGACTCCCAAGATTTTTGACCAGGTACGTATCCATTTTTGCGGCGTGTTTCGTACAAGGCCGTTGGGGATTACCGTAAAAGCATAAACAAAACACTAAATGTCTTGAGATAATGGCCCCAAGAAATATCAGTCCTAGATAAC
This sequence comes from Macrobrachium rosenbergii, assembly GCF_040412425.1. NCBI lineage: Eukaryota > Metazoa > Arthropoda > Malacostraca > Decapoda > Palaemonidae > Macrobrachium > Macrobrachium rosenbergii. Next base: position 49,859,456 of record NC_089786.1, on the reverse strand, counting down.
GACCCTGACACAAAGTGGAAGCTTATTAACGATAACGTATACAGTTGGACGAAAGAATACTTCAAAGGCATACATATCACCCCTCTTGAAGTAAACAAAAAAGTCATATAGTGAAAATAATACCTACAACCATTCAAACATATAATTGCCTATCCACATACACTGAGCAATTTATCAATCAATCTGACTTTTTTTTTTTTTACTTGTGCTATCATGGTTGTTTTGTGACAAATTACATTACTAATCTCATATCGTCCGCATTTTCCCCCCTGTAACAGTACAAGACGCAACTACAGCACATTAATATCAGTATAGATAACACCATCTGTCCCCAGTGTCATTATAATATTACGAGCCTTGTACAAGATATAACAGTAAATCGGCATTGGACGTTTATAGGCTATGGAATAATATACCTTTTAAGTAGGTCCACATTTTGTTTGTGCTGAATCACTAGAGGATCCAGGGCGGGCCGGGGGCCACCTGGGCACGTGCCCCCACCCCAACCCCCACATGAAAAATAGTGACAAAATAATAATGTTGAAGATTTAGATAATAATAATAATAACAAATGAGAAATATAAAATTGGGAAAAAATAAAAATTGTAGAAATAATAGTATGACTTTGAGAAAAAATAACAGTAATAATAATAATAACAATAATCTTAATGAAAATAATATATATACTCGTATATATATGTATATTGTATAATATGAAAATTGGTGGCCCCCGTGAAATTTTTATAGAACCGCTAGTGTGCTTAATTAATTTGTCAGTTAAGAAAAAAAAAATAATCTCTAGCATTCTGTACATGTCTGTCTTCCCATTTTTTAGTTTTCTGTAAAAGAAAACTATTGTGCCGGCTTTGTCTGCCCGTCCGCAATTTTTTCTGTCCGTCCTCAGATCTTAAAAACTACCGAGGCTAGAGGGCTGCAAATTGGTATGTTGACCATCCACCCTCCAATCTTCAAACATACCATATTGCAGCCCTCTAGCCTCAGTAGTTTTTATTTTATTTAAGGTTAAATTTAGCCATAGTCATGCTTCTTGTAGGATAGGCCACCACCGGGCAGTGGTTAAAGTTTTATGGGCCGCCGCTAAAACAGCATTATACAGAGACCACCGAAAGATAGTTCTATTTTCGGTGGCCTTGATTATACGCTGTAACGGCTGTACAGAAAACTCGATTGCGCATTTTTTACTTATCTCAGTTCCCAAACGGTCGGTGCGGGCAACTTGAAATGAGCCTTAGGCCTAAGGATGAAAAAGTTAGGCCTATTCAGACATGAAAATGTAAGTTTTTTTTCGTTTTTTGTTTTTTAGGTTTAATTCGTCAACAGGCCGCTTTAACATTTTTCCGATTTTAAAATGTCGGTGCATAAGAGTGATAACATGCATTTTCTATTCAATAAATCATTCAGGAGAATGCAAGAACTCGAAGCAACTGCCTACACCAGGAAAATTATTCATTTCCGGCGCTGGCGAAACTGGTATTCACTGCCCAAAACAACGCTCACAAAACCTTAATCAAAATCAAACAAATTAGGTAAAAGGAGAGACATTTGGTACCACGATAATGTCCCAAGTACTGTAATGAATTTAGTAAGCTCACTTTTAGTGAAAGTGTACCACAAAAAAAAAAAAAAAAAAAAAAAAAAGTCTACCACAACGAGCATTTCAAACCGTGTGGTAATACGAAGCCTGTCCTGCGCAATTGTGTCGAAATGTGTCGCACTCTCTAACAGTAATAACAGAAGCAAAATGTCTTACCAAGCACGCCGTTTCAAAGCTGGTGTCTTTGATGAGCAACGCCTGGTAGCATCACTACACGGCAACTACTACGAAAGGAATGGTCGCAAGCAGACTTGGAACAGTGTAGGACCACTTTCCAATAGCAAGGCCGTGGCTGCTCAGGTGTCCTCGAGTTGTCAAGTCGCAATAATTCCTCCTCCAAGTGACGTCTGCGTTTAAAATGTCTGCTTTCTGTTCTCACCAAGCAGGTTTATAATTGATAAACATCTTTTCGAGTTGAGGTCTTGCATTTGATATTTTGTGTTGGTAACGCAGGAGCTTGATAATTTCTTAGGAGGTAAAAGTCGACAGCCGGCAACTTTTTTTTTTCTTTTGATAATTGCGTCGACCCGTCTCACAACTATGCCAGCCTCTGGGCATAAAATATCGTCCATTACGGGTACGTTTGACGGCTGATTAGCTTCGTCGTTTCGAGAAGCAACTTTATCGAGAACTTGTTACTGAGCCGACCTGGATTATTTTGTGCGTTGTCAGCAGATCTTTCACAGCTTTTAGCAAAAAAAAAAAAAAAAAAAAAAACTGGTGCCTGTGACTGTTCTGTGTTGCCTATCAAACACTTGAAGTTCATTAGTTTATTATGCGGTGTCTTGACACCAAGCTTGGAGTAATTACATAATGCCAGTTACAATTACAGTTATAACTATACCTGTCCTGTTGTCAAAATTACAATTACAACTGCAATTACAAGGATGGAAAAAAATACCAAATGCAATTAGCCTACAATTATAATTACTCTTCAATAATTCAAAATTTTAATGGCGGTTACAAACACATATAGCACCCTATTTGTTGCGCAGTTATATTTCGTACGCACATTCCCATTGAAGAAACAAACAAAATGCAGATTGTTGCAAAAAAAGAACGTATAGAGGAGTTTGGTCTCCTTTTGAAATCGGTTTAGGCAACAATTGTAAGTTGTACCCCGTAGGGGGGGGGGTTAGTGCCGTCAGTGCACCTCATGCGGTCCACTGTAGGCAGTACTTACGGTCCTTTGCAGCGTCCCTTCGGCCCCTAGGCTGCAACCCTTTTCGTTCCTTTTTACTGTACCTCCATTCATGTTCTCAATTTCCGTTTCAGCGCTGAATGCCCCTATAGGTCCCAGTGATAGGCCTTTGGCCTAAATTCTATATTCAATTCAAAATTCAATTCAATTGTAAGTTGTAACTTGTAAAAACTTTAGTACAAATACAAGAGACATATTTTTAAAATTGTAGACCTCCTGCAGAAATTAACCTTAACATGAATATTTTCTCAGCCCATGATTTGCCTAAGCAAATCGTTAGTATCTTTACCTTGTTGACAATATTATAATGCTTATAAGAAAATACAACTGAAATTCAGAACTCAAACTTCACAAAAATCAAACTGTAGGAAAAAAACTTTCACACACAGAAAATTCAATAATTTTTTTACATTTCTGGCAGTTGGCTTATTTGGATTCTCCCTTAAAACTAGGTAGCAACTCAAAAACGTCTCTATTGCACTTAATTAAGAAGGACCTAGCAATGCCCTATTGGCGGTGGATTCCACACCGCCAATAGGGCGCTCGTGTAACATGCTTACTTCAGAGCTAACCCCCCTCCCACCCCTACCCACTGTGTTCAGTATATGAATCTGTCAAAGGACTATATAATTATGATGATGTAATCATAATCCATTTTTAAAAGCGTGATTCAGTTACAATTAAAAATAAAGTGACTTCATTATTTGAAAAATTCAGTCGCAATTACAGTTACCATTAAATAGAAATAAAGAGTAACAATTACCTTAAAAATGTGCAATTAATTACATTTCAATTAAATTACAATTGCAATTACTCCAAGCCCTGCCTGAGTTGACACAGTCATCAACTGAGACTTGACATGTCAGATTGTATAATTTGTGCCTTGAATTTTCCTAACCTTTTCGCAGATAATATTAATTCCTTTTCCCTTTATTGAAGAGGTGTCTCACGGTCAAACCAAATTTACATCCAACCTCAGTGTGAGGATCAAGACAGAGTTATCGCTGTTCGTTTGGTGATGGCACTAAGGAAAAAGAATAATAGATCCAAGTGGACAAAAGATTGGTTGTTGAAAAGAGACGCAATTTCTCAAGCAACATTGCTTGAGGGTTTGAGATTACAATCACGGGAGTGGCGTGATTGCATGAGAATGGACGATGCAGCGTCACCTTCCTTTTGTCAGTTACAAGGACGCAAACATGATAATGATATTTTGCTCATAGCATTGTCCCTTGAACAGCTGGGTTCAATTTCATTCACTGTCTCCTGAATGGAGATAACATCCTTGTTTCTGGATATCTTATTGGCGTACTCTTAAGATTTAACGTAACATAAAACTGTATGTTCTTTGTATTTGAGTATAAATAAAAAAAACTTATTTCTCGTCCTTCGTACTTTATTTTCCTCAATGTTCATACTTAAGACGGGAAATATAGACAGTCTTGCTAAGTCAAGATCCAGATAGCTAATGGGTTCGATGTTTGCCGATCATTCACTCGAATTGAATTGAATATAGAATTTAGGCCAAAGGCCAAGCACTGGGACCTATGAGATCATTCAGCGCTGAAATGGAAATTGGCAGTAAGAGGTTTGAAAGGAGTAACAGGAGGAAAACCTCAAAGCAGTTGCTCAACGAAACAATTTTTAAGAGGGGGTGGACAGTAAGATGGAAGAAAGAGAATATGAAAGGAGGTTCACTAAAGGGAACGAAAGGGGTTGCAGTTAGAGGCTGAAGACAAGCTGCAAAGACCCTTAAGTAACGCCTACAGTGCATTCACACGAGGTGCACTGACGGCGCTACCCGCCTACGGGGACGGCCATTGACGTTACGACCCGGTCTGTGTAAATTGCTCATTTGCTTCCCGGACGTGCTAATTTGTGCTACAGATTTCCTCAAAATGAAGAACGGTGCGAAGAAAAGAAAAGAGATATTGTGTACAAGACTGGTTGCTTAAAAGAAATGAGTTTTCTCATGCGTCCTTCGTAAGTGAACTCAAAATGTCATCCAGGTGATTAGTATAACTGAGGATGGGCGAGGATTCATGACATCTCATATCAAGAAATCAGACACCTGGATGAGACAGTCTATATCTCCAGCCAATAAACTGACCGCCACACTACGGTATTTACGAGGACCCAAAGTTCAGTGTGGCGATATCTCCTCAGAGGCTTGGGAATATCATCCCAGAATGCACTTTGCATGTTGTTTACTTTCTTGAGGGCAGTTTCCCGTGTAGCATCTGGAGAGCATATATCCTTTAGCTTGTTTACTAAAATATCGTGAGCGATACTTTTCCGATTTCTGTCGAACTGAACTGAATATAGAATTTAGGCCAAAGGCCAAGCACTGGGATCAATGAGGTCATTCAGAGCTGAAACGGAAATTGACAGTAATAGGTCTGAAAGGTTTAACAGGAGGAAAACCTCAAAGCAGTTGCACTATGAATCAGTTGTTAGGAGAGGGTGGAAAGTCAGATGGAAGAAAGAGAATATGAAAGGAGGTACAGTAAAAGGGACGAAAGGGGTTGTAGGTAGGGGCCGAAGGCCCGGTGCAAAGAACCTTAAGTAACGTCTACAGTGCACCACATGAGGTGCACTGATGGCGCTACCCGCCTACGGGGTCCGATTTCTGTCGGAATAACACCTGGATTCCATAAGCATGGGTGTGACTTATATAAAGCAATCCAGACAGTCCAAAACACTTATCAGCCCATACTTCTGCCACAGTTGAAGAATTTTTCTAAAGTCACTTATCGCAGACGCCACTAGTATTTCTGAAATGATAAATACAGGTCTGCTTCGAAGTAACCTCCATTCACGCACGGATAATATGTATTTCAACCATGAGCAACCGCATCTCACAGCGAATGTGCTATTACCTAATTTTAAACAAGTCGCTACGCTTTATCTGTGCGACAGTCCGCACCGACTAAAAGCAACCACATTCACGTACCGACGTCCGACTTTTCTACAAATCTTATGGCTTGTCCACAATAGTGGGCATGCCCGTCGGGCACGTCCAGCTGTTTATATTTTCGCTCGCTTCCGAAGCAATGTTACCAGACAATCGCATCGTTCTGGCTCCATACTCGGTCGGTCAGTATTGTGGAACGGGTTATGGGAACAGTGTTTGCCCGTCGGGCAGTGCCCACTAGTGTGGACCGAGCTCTGAGACCAGTGCTGAGCGTGAATGGGGGACTATTAGCAAACAGGGTTGGACAAACCGTTTGACAGTGTAAATGCCCCTTTAGACAGAATTGAATTTATTTTCTCCTTGGTTTAAGCCGAACTGGGATAATATACAGAATAAAAGTTGACACAGAAAATAAAATATAAGGACTTTACCAAAGAGACCTCCAAGTTCCTCTCACTCAGGTAATACTTCAGCATCTGTCTAACTTGAACAATAAGCAACTGGTCTGGAACCAGACTCTTCCCTGCTATTTTTCATTTTGAGAATTCCCAGATTATATTTTGACAGAATTTGCCTCTGAAAGTAACCAAATAGGAATGGAATGGAATATAGAATTTAGGCAAGAAGGCCAAGCACTGAGACCTATGAGGGCATTCAGCGCTGAAAGGGAAATTGACAGTAAAAAGGTCTGAAAGGTGTAACAGGAGGAAAACCTCAAAGCAGTTGCACAACGAAACAATTGTCAAGAGAGGGTTGAGGAAAGTAAGATGGAAGAAACACTATGGACGGAGGTACACTAAAAGGAATGAAAGGGACTGAAGCTAGGGGTAGAAGGAACGCTGCAAAGAACTTTCAGCAATGCCTACGGTGCACCGCGTGAGTGCACTGACGGCGCTATCCACCTGCAGAGCCTGAAAGAAGGAAATATTTAAAAAATCCAAGACGGGAATCGAAGTATTTTGTAGACTGCTAACGGGAGAAGAGACTCAAGTGAAAGAGAGAACAGATTTCAACAGAGGGGCCCTACACACCACAAAGAACCTTTTCCACCATACTACCAACAGTATGCCGTCCAAGGCAAACTGAAGGCACGAGTCAGTACCCATAGAACGGCTTCCGTATGTGAGAGGAAATTTGCATGGGGAGAGTGAGCGGGTAGTGTTTAATACGTCAAAATACTTGATAGTATTTTTAGGAAAAAATAAAATATACATTTTCTGAGAGATGGTTCAGGGGATTGTATCTTCAAAACTTTGAAAAAAAAAAAAAACTTTTTATGAAGTCTCCCTTATATAGTTGGCAATATTCATCCCGTGTCGAGGACCTTGGTAGGTCCAACTAGCTACACCTTGAGGAATAAACCTAAACCTTTTTCATACCATGTTTCACCTCCGGAAAGAAGAAAGGGTCAAGAAACGAACCATGATCTTTTAACTACGAAGTCCCTGCTAGGTTATCAGACCATAGATCAGTACTCAATAACTCGGTATTGAGTAGGGAAAGGTTATGGTTGGTTATTGAGCGAAATTCAATATAAAATGTTTCTGTACTGGATATGAATAATGGATTAAGCCTGTATTTATTCAATTTTAGGTTACGCCATGGCTAATATTCAAAATATACAAACACACTCTCTCTCTCTCTCTCTAAAAACACTTTCTCATCCTCAACGCTTCTCTCAAACTCCCGGGGACAAGAGCCATTACGGAAGCGAATCCTTACTACTACTAACACTACCATCTTGGGGAAAGGGCGGGGGAGTGTACTGTGTATGGGTGTAGCAACCTCGTCCCCACACTTCCTGCTTTTAAAACTTTTGACAGGATTTAGGGAGACTTCAGAATAGCCATCTCCGTAAACTTGTTTAAAAAAAATGTCTCAAAATGCCACAACTATTATTGTATTTTACTGGATTTCGTTGTCTCTCTCTCTCTCTCTTTTCCTCACTGCTAAAATCTCTCTCCTCTCTCTCAAAGCCGGGTTCACCCGTAAGTGGTTCGGTTCAAAGTCCTTCGACCCCTAAATGCGTATCTTTCTTCCCATATCTTATATTCATTCGCTCCATTGCCCTCATTCTCCTGCTCCCGAGGCCTCGTCTCATCAGAGCACAGCATTTAGTGACAAATAAACACGCAAGAAAGTATTGCATTTCATAGAATACTTACGGCTCTGTGGAAGGAAAGTCTTGGCAACATAAGCACGCAAACACGGAACTCTGGCAACTGACGGGACAAGGTATGGACGGTACCCAGTATGGTGAAGTCTCCAGCCTAGTCTTTCCGGCTCACAGCACTATAATCTAAAGCCCACGGACTGATAAGTGTGATGACTGGCAGGTTTACAGATTAATTAAGCCAGTTTAATGCCAGTAAGGGTCCCTGCAGAGCAGTGTTCCCTAAGAGACGCTAGCAAGGTGCTCAAACGAAAAGGAAGCCCGGTGTGAACTTCGTGACTCGCCATCCAAATGAGACTACGGTTGTGAAGCGACACTCCGTAATGATTTATATCTGAGGAGGAGTGAATAAAGTTACTGGGGTGTCCCTAAATATTGGGATGCAACTATTCCAGTACCGGTTTTTCATAGACTAAGAAATACCGAGTAGATGTATCTTGTGCCGATGTACCGTTAACGACACTTGCACGAATATTAAACTTAGTAATGGAATGGAATATAAAATTTAAGCCAAATGCCCAGCGTAGGGACCTATGAGGTTATTCAACGCTGACAAGGAAATTAACAGTAAAATGGTTTGGAAGGTGTAACAGGAGGAAAATCTCGTAGTTACACCATGAAACAGTTGCTAGAAGATGGTGGGCAGCAAGATGGAAGAAGGAGAATATGAACGGAGGTATAGTAAAAGGAATGAAAGAGGTCGTAGTTAGGGGCTGAAGGGACGCTGCAAAGACACTGGAATATCTACAGTGCACCACGTGAGGTGCGCAGTTGGCACTAGCCCCTTTGGGGCCAAACCGAATTAAACCTGAGTAATATACAAGTTTTGGACAAGAATTTTTATTTGTAAAAATCTAAAAAAAAATTAAAATAAATAAACTCAGTTAAACTCACATAACAAGAACGTCTCGGACAAGAATTCAAAGTAGCAGAAAGGTAAATAAATGAATGAGTAAGTTCGACGTGAATTCCACTTAAATTTGTAAGAGATTACGCAACAACAGCACAATACATTGCTTTGAAGACACCAAGGTAACAAGGATTTCAGATTTGTAATACATTATAAAAAATAGTTTTCCTTTACTAACAACAAAAAAAAGAATGCTACAAAACTTGAGATTTCTCGAAAAGGCCTTCAAAAGAAATATCCCATAGGGGGTTAGTGCCGTCAGTGCACCTCATGTGGTGCACTGTAGTCATTACTTAAGGTTCTTTGCAGCGTCCCTTCGGCCACTAGCTGCAACCCCTTCCGTTCCTTTTACTGTACCTCCTTTCATATTCTCTTTCTTCCATCTTACTTTCCACTCTTTCTTCTAACAATTGATTCGTAGTGCAACTGCTTTGAGGTTTTCCTCCTGTTACACCTTTCAAGCCTACCTATTCTTAATTTCCCTTCCTGCGCTGAATGACCTCGTAGGTCCCAGCGCTTGGCCTTTGGCCTAAATTCTATATTCGATTCAATTCAAAAGAAATGTCTCTCAGATTAAGAGAAAAAAGTAAATGATTAAAACCTAAAAAAAGACGAGAATTAGCCGTTAGTTTTTTGTAATAGAAAAATTAACCATATCACCACGCTAACAATTTTGTCTCTCCAAAAGTTATTTAAAAAAAATGTTACAAAAAAATAAAAACAATTTTATTTAATGAACTGCAGATTCGTGAATAACTTTATAACTGGGCAACACTGAAAACGAAGTTTTTCACAACATTTTTTAAAAAAAGGGTTAGTGTGCAGTACTTGCCATTCGATGTTGACTGACGAATGGCATTCATATATATTTCCTTCTTAACGTTGTATTGCGTTCTGGACGCAAGGGAACTGGGTGGGCCTAGTCCGAAAATGACCACAGCAATACTCATCACTGCTTGCGTTCTATTTGAACTTGTATTCGTTACTGGAAGAACAGAGAGTATCAGCTTTTGTTAAAAATTCATGAAAGTTGGAACTGGAATATAAAATTTTAGGCCCAAGACCAAGTTCTATGACATACGAGGTCATTCTGCGCTGAAAATTACGCTGAAACATTGTTAGGAGAGGTGGAAAGTAAGACGAAAGAGAATATGAATGTAGGTACAGTAAAAGGAATGAAAGGGGTTGCAGTTAGGGCCCAAAGGGACGTTACAAAGAACCTCAGGTGATGCCTACAGTGCACCGCGTGAGGTTCATGAACTGTCCAACAATATCTCTGCGTCTTCTCCCACTTCTGTGTGGAGTCGATGTTCCCGACTGCTTTCCTCCAGCTGACTCAATCATGCACATCATTCTCTGACAGTTGTTTGTCTCTCAGATCTTCTTCAACAACATCCAACCACCTTCGCTTCGGTCTTCCCCCTCACTCTCCCACCTGGCACCTCTATCTAGATCAACTCTCCTCCCTACATAATTATGTTGTAAAGTCACCAATTCGGCGCCAGGATAGTGTTTCGGCGGCGCCATTAATTAAGTCTCCGCTGAGCTTGTTTTCTTTGGTGACTTCCCGTTTTCTTCAAGCTAAATTAGTCACGCCTAAAACGTGCCAGGTCACGCATTTTAATCATTTTTACTTTATGGTATTTATACGAATGTCACACATTGTGTATCACATGTTTCTTCATTCACAGGCATCAAGACTGTATCTATATTGTGTCTCTGTATGTTTCGTATTGTAATTCGTACTCGTTCACTGCATATTATTGTTTATTGTTTCGACCTCAGGTCACAGTCAATTCCATTGTCTCTCACGGCCCGGCGTCAGTCGGCCGCAATATAAGCCGCCTGGATCTGTAATAAATCAGCAGTAACCTTTACCTGCTCGTTTCTTTGACACCTTACAGTGGTGACCCCGAGTATCCCGGAGCCATTAGCGGACTCACACGGCGACTCAGTCTTGGCTCCAGGATTTCTCCAAAAACGCTCTTAGCGGCCTAAACACGGCGCTGTAACCAGCGTTTGAGCGTGCTGACTCTCGGCGTACCCCACCAGCGTCACTAGCGGAACCACACGGCGCACGAAAGTGCGTACTGACGCGAGTATCCTACTCCAGTAAGGGGTCAAAGGAGCGAGCATGGACGCGGATATCCCCTCCTTCATGCAGTTAAACGCGGACCCCGCGGACTCCGAGGTTTACCTACCTCCCATCGCAGCCGCGCCCGCCCCCGCATCGAGGCCCTCCCGCAACTCCACACCAGCGCCCCGAACACACGACGGCCGGGCAACACAATCGCGGGCCGCCCTCACCCTAAAGCTGCCGCTGTTTACGCAGGGCAACCCATCGAGGTGGCTGCGCAGGGTGGAGAGCCACTTCAGAATCGCGGACCTCACGGACGAAATCCTACAGGCCGACACAGTGCTCAACGCCCTTCCGGAGGACGTGTACAACAAACTCATCTCGCGGTACCCAAACACTCACCCTCACATACAGCACCACAAAAAGTTCCTCCTCGAAGCTTGCTCCCTGCCCATCGCCGAGCGGGCCGCCCCGTGCTATCGACCTTGCCAATAATCCACGCCACGACCTCAAACCAAGAGACGCTTGGGGCATGGTCGTAGATCTCCTGTCAACACCAGTCTTGGGTGGCACGAACAAGCGGCAGGAGATAAGCTTCGTACGGGAAATTTTCCTTCGCCAACTCCTCCCGGAAGTACGCAACCAGATCGCTCACCCCTACACCATGCCTGTCGAGGACCTCAGAGGCGGCACAACACCTCACAGACTCCGTCAAGGCTTCACAGCGGCTAAAACCGGCCACTCAGCCGGTCAGCTCCGTCCAGCCTGAAGAGGACGAGCAGCCCGTCAACGCCATCGCCAACAGACGTCCACCGAACCACAGTAGACGGTGGTCCCCGGGCTTCTGTCGCTATCACAAGTGGTTCGGAAAGGACGCCCGAAACTGCCTGCCGCCCTGCTCGTTCAACCGTTCAAAAAACGGGGGTGGCGGCGGCCAGCAGGACAGGCCGCCATGGCAGCCGAAGAACCCAGGGCCTCAAAAACAGTAGGTTTTTACGTCCGCGACACCGTCTCCGGCAGGATGATGCTGGTCGACACAGGAGCCTTTAAGTCGGTCTTCCCAGCATCCAGAGAGGACCGCAACCAGACACCAGACCCGGCCGCCTTCCTGACGGCCGCCAACGGAACCCCATCCTCTCCTACGGCACCAGGCTCCTGTCGATCTCCATCCTTGGCCAGAGTTACTCCTGGGACTTCATCGTCGCGGACGAGGAACCCCACTCCTGGGGGCCGATTTTCTGGCGCACTTCGGCCTGCTAGTCGGCGTGGGGCGCAAGCGCCTCCTCGATACCGACTCCTGCCGGTCTCTCCCGTTAACGGCGGGACCCAGACCCACCATCAGCGCCGTCGCCCCCACCAGTACGCACACCTTCTGTCGGAGTTCCCTGAGGTGTTTAAGCCCGAGCCGCCAAGTCCCGGGGCCCCAGCCAAGCACGGCATATACCACCATATAGTGACTAAAGGGCCCCCAACACATGCGAAGTTCCGCAGGCTTCCCCCCTCAGCGCCTTCAGGAGGCGAAAAAAAGCATTCGCGGAGATGGAACGGATGGGCATCTGCAGGAAAGCCTCCAGTCCATGGGCCTCCCCCTCCACATGGTGCAGAAACCGGACGGCTCCTGGAGACCCTGCGGCGACTACAGACGGCTCAACATTGCAACGGAGCCCGACCACTACCCTCTGCCCAATATGCAAGACCTCACGGCCTCCTTTCACGGGGCCAAAATATTCACTAAATTGGACCTTCTTAAATCTTATTTTCAGGTACCTGTTGCGCCAGAGGACATACCAAAGACAGCCATCATCACGCCCTTCGGGTCCTATGTGTTCGCCTTCTCCACCTTCGGGCTGAGGAACGCCGGGGCCACCTTCCAGCGGCTCATGGACAGCATCCTGGGGGACCTAAAATTCTGCGTCTGCTACGTCGACGACATTCTCATATTTTCCAGGTCTCACAGCGAACACCAAAGGCACATCAAAGCAGTCCTCCAGCGCCTCCAAGAAAACGGCCTCGTCGTCCGTTTTGACAAGTGTACATTCGGCGTCCAGAAAGCAGAGTTCCTGGGTCACGAGGTATCTCCGACAGGCGTCCGCCCTCTTACATCGAAAGTGGCAGCCGTAGCAAAGTTCCCGACACCCACCTCCATCAAGGCCGTCCAGGAGTTCCTTGGGATGGTAAACTTCTACAGGCGCTTCATCCCCGGGATCGCGCACACCACGGCCCCCCTGACCTAAGTCCTAAAAGGTCAACCGAAGTCCCTGTCTTGGGGACCCAGCCAGCAGCAGGCCTTTTCCCGGACGAAGGCCGCCCTCACCAAGGCAACCGCCTTGGCACACCAGGATCCCAAGGCTCCCCTCCAGCTGACGACAGACGCCAGTAACGTTGCCTGCGGTGCTGTTCTGGAGCAAATCATCAACGGCGCCCCCCAGCCCATCGCCTTCTTCAGCAAGAAGTTCAATCCCGCAGAGTCCCGATACAGCACCTTCGACAGGGAACTCTGCGCGATGTACCGCGCAGTTCGGCACTTCAAGTTCCTCCTGGAGGGGACGCCCTTCACAATCTTCACAGACCACCAGCCACTGGTTCACGCTTTCACGAAGCAAGGGGACGCATGGTCTTCCAGACAGCAGCGCCACCTCTCAGCCATAGCCGAATTTACCTGTTCCGTCAGGTACCTCCCCGGCAAGAAAAATCCCGTAGCAGACACCCTCTCCAGAGTCGAGTTGAACGCAGTGCAGCTTGGTGTAGATTACCAGGACCTTGCCAGAGAACAGGCCGCTGACCCAGAAACCCCAGCATACCGCACCGCCATCACATCCCTCAAGTGGCGGGACGTGACCCTCGCCCCCGGAGGCCCCAGCCTGCTCTGTGACATCAGCACAGGCCAGCCCCGCCCTTTGGTTCCAGCCTCACGCCGCCGCCAGGTATTTGACATCATCCACGGCCTCTCACACCCCTCCGGCAGGACCACGGCCAAACTGCTTTCAAAAAAGTTCGTCTGGCACGGGGTGCAAAAGGACGCCACAGCCTGGGCAAAACAGTGCCTGCAGTGCCAGACCAGTAAAGTGGGTCGTCACACGCAGTCGGGGGTAGGCGAGTTCCCACAGCCAGGGCGCCGCTTCGGCCACATCCACATCGACGTCGTCGGGCCCCTTCCCCCATCAGGCGGATCCAGATACCTCCTCACGGTGGTAGACCGTTCAACGAGGTGGCCCGAAGCCACGCCCATGCAAGAAGCCACCGCCAGCGCGTGCGCCGAGGCCCTGCTCTCCAGTTGGGTTAGCCGCTTCGGCGTCCCGGACCACATCACAACCGACAGGGGCCCCGCTTTCCTCTCCGAGCTGTGGTCTGCCCTGGCTCAACTGCTGGGAACCACGCACCACACCACCACAGCGTACAACCCAGCGGCCAACGGCCTGGTTGAACGGTTCCACAGGTCCTTAAAGTCATCCTCATGGCCCGCTGCACCGCCGAGGACTGGAAACATCAGCTGCCGTGGGTCCTCCTCGGGTTGAGGACCGCCCCCAGAGCCGACGGCACCCCATCCGCAGCTGAACAAACCTATGGGGAACCCCTCGTGGTGCCGGGAGAGCTCGTGACGGATGATCGCCACTCCCCATCTCTGCAGAGGCTCCGCGACGTGGCGGCAAGTTCGCCTTGCAGGCGCTCATACATCGACAGAGCAACCACCTTCGTGCCGCCACAGCTGTCATCCGCCACCCACGTCTTCGTCAGAGTCGACGCCGTCCGTCCACCACTAACTAAGCCCTACAGGGGACCCTTCCGCGTGCTGGAACGGAACAGCAAGGCGTTCCGGCTGGCACTTCCAGGCAGGAACGACTGGGTTTCCATAGACCGGCTAAAGCCCGCCTTCCTGTCGGAGAGTCCCGGCAGCGCCGCAGCACCCTTCCGCCCAAACGCACTCCAGCACGCCCTCACCCACCGCAGGCGAGGCCGCCCCAGGAAGGGACCGCCCAAACAGCAGCCTCACAGGCGGGAGGCCCCTCAGTTATCCTCAAGGAGCCGCGGCACCCTTCAGCGTCCCACCAGGTACAGGGATTAATCAGACGCGTCCCTCGTCTTGGGAGTATTTGTAAAGTCACCATTCGGCGCCAGGATAGTGTTTCGGCGGCGCCATTAATTAAGTCTCCGCTGAGCTTGTTTTCTTTGGTGACTTCCCGTTTTCTTCAAGCTAAATTAGTCACGCCTAAAACGTGCCAGGTCACGCATTTTAATCATTTTTACTTTATGGTATTTATACGAATGTCACACATTGTGTATCACATGTTTCTTCATTCACAGGCATCAAGACTGTATCTATATTGTGTCTCTGTATGTTTTGTATTGTAATTCGTACTCGTTCACTGCATATTATTGTTTATTGTTTCGACCTCAGGTCACAGTCAATTCCATTGTCTCTCACGGCCCGGCGTCAGTCGGCCGCAATATAAGCCGCCTGGATCTGTAATAAATCAGCAGTAACCTTTACCTGCTCGTTTCTTTGACACCTTACAATGTCTCATCCATCCTCATCACATGGTTGTACCGCTTCAGTCTTCTTTCCTGGACCTTCTTTGATAGCTCTACCACTTTCGTGGCTCCTCTTATACTTTCATTCTTGATCCTATTCATTTTTGTCACTCCACACAGCCATCAAAGCATATTTATCTTTGCAGCATCTGATATCTTCTGTGCTCTCTTCGCCGCCATGTTGCAGCTCCATACATCAGTCGTGGTCTTACTACTGTCTTATACACTCTTCCATCCTCATAATTCTGTGGCAGAAAATTGCAGCTTCAAATGGGACCACAGATATTAAAATCGTCGGCTATTAACATGGATTCTTGAACATTTCTTAGTATTACTAGAAGATTATTTAAAACAAATTTTATTTGGTTGATTGTATATACTGCCTGTGGTAAAGCTGTTATTGTTGCTTATCACTCAGTTCCTGGAACTTTTAATGTGATTTTACCACACACCTTCCTGTTTATACATATTTATGTTTACAAGATACCTTCTTTACACAGGATGAAGATGCCATTGAACAGTTGCAATCTAAGGAAGGAGCTTCTTTACATGTTGCAGATGTATTCATATAGGCACATATTCTTAAGAACAAGTTGGACCAGGGAGGTAAACTGGGCTGGAAAACATTCACATTCCTCTGAATAAAATACCTTTAAATTCATCACACTAGGGGGTTACATGTTGGCATAATTAGGCTTTGACCTCTGGTAATCTTTACACAATGTATTTTTATGCACTGAACTTAGTAGCTCTTAATAACTGTATTGTTCCACTATTAGATTCATTTCAAGGGCCTTTAGTTTAAATTTTTGTCAACAATTTATCCGAGATGTGTGATTTTCTTCCATGTATCAGGCGATTTATAAACCTGCTTTCATATGCATAGCAATCTGTTGTCTCTTTTGTTCTGTCTTATGAAATATTTACTTACAAATAAGCATTCTTTTATTTTATCAGCGGTTGTAACTTATAAAAATAATTATGGTGTTGGAAAGACTTTGTCTTTATGCCTGATCTCCAGTTTTTTTGCATGAATGGCCAAATTTCGAGCAAAATTCAAAGTTAAGTATACCTTAGTTTTGTAAAGTCACCACATCGGCGCCAGCGTAGTGTTTCGGCGGCGCCATTAATTAAGTCTCCGCTGAGCATGTTTTCTTTGGTGACTTCCCATTTTCTTCAAGCTCAATTAGTCACGCCTAAAACGTGCCAGGTCACGCATTTTTAATCATTTTTACTTTATGCGTATTTTATACAAATGTCACACATTGTGTATCACATGCTTCTTCATTCACATGCATCAAGACTGTATCCATATTGTAGTTCTGTATGTTTTGTATTGTAATTTGTACTCGTTCACTGCATATTATTGTTTATTGTTTCGACCTCAGGTCACAGTCAATTCCATTGTCTCTCACGGCCGCGGCGTCAGTCGGCCGCTATATAAACTGCCTGGATCTGTAATAAAGCAGCAGTAACTTTTACCTGCTCGTTTCTTTGACACCTTACAGTGGTGACCCCGGAGTATCCCGGAGCCATTAGCGGACTGACACGGCGACTTAGTCTTGGCTCCAGGATTTCTCCAAAACGCTCTTAGCGGCCTAAACACGGCGCTGTAACCAGCGTTTTGAGCGTGCTGACTCGTCGGCGTACCCCACCAGCGTCACTAGCGGAACCACACGGCGCACGAAAAGTGCGACCGACGCGCAGTACCCCACTCCAGTAAGGGGTCAAAGGAGCGAGCATGGACGCGGATATCCCCTCCTTCATGCAGTTAAACGCGGACCCCGCGGACTCGGAGGTTTACCTACCTCCCATCACACCCGCGCCCACCCCGCATCGAGGCCCTCCCGCAACTCCACACCAGCGCCCGAACACACGACGGCCGGGCAACACAATCGCGGGCCGCCTCACCGTAAAGCTGCCCCGTTTACGCAGGGGAACCCATCGATGTGGCTGCGCAGGGTGGAGAGCCACTTCAGAATCGCGGACCTGACGGACGAAATCCTACAGGCCGACACAGTGCTCAACGCCCTTCCGGAGGACGTGTACAGAAAACTCATCTCGCGAGTACCAAACACACACCCTCACATACAGCACCACAAAAAGTTCCTCCTCGAAGCTTGCTCCTGCCCATCGCCGAGCGGGCCGCCCGTGCTATCGACCTTGCCAATAAACCCACGCCACGACCTCAATTCAAGAGACGCTTGGAGCATGGTCGAGATCTCCTGTCACTACCAGACTTGGGTGGCACAAAGAAGCGGCAGGAGATAAGCTTCGACGGGAAATCTACCTTCGCCAACTCTTCCCGGAGGTACGCAACCAGATCGCTCACCCCTACACCATGCCTGTCGAGGACCTCATAGAGACGGCACAACATCTCACAGACTCCGTCAAGGCTTCACAGCGGCTAAAACCGGCCACACAGCCGGTCAGCTCCGTCCAGCCTGAAGAGGACGTAGAGCAGCCCGTCAACGCCATCGCCAACAGACGCCCACCGAACCACAGCAGATGGAGGTCCCCGGCTTCTGTCGCTACCACAAGTGGTTCGGAAAGGACGCCCGAAACTGCCTGCCGCCCTGCTCGTTCGCCCGTTCAAAAACGGGTGGCGGCGGCCAGCAGGACAGGCCGCCATGGCAGCCGAAGAACCCAGGGCCTCAAAAACAGTAGGTTTTACGTCCGCGACACTGTCTCCGGCAGGATGATGCTGGTCAACACAGGGGCCTTTAAATCGGTCTTCCCAGCATCCAGAGAGGACCGCAACCAGACACCAGACCCGGCCGCTTTCCTGACGGCCGCCAACGGAACCCCATCCTCTCCTACGGCACCAGGCTCCTGTCGATCTCCATCCTTGGCCAGAGTTACTCCTGGGACTTCATCGTCGTCGCGGACGTAGGAACCCCACTCCTGGGGGCCGATTTTCTGGCGCACTTCGGCCTGCTAGTCGACATGGGCGCAAGCGCCTCCTCGATACCGACTCCTGCCGGTCTCTCCCGTTAACGGCGGGACCCAGACCCACCATCAGCGCCGTCGCCCCCACCAGTATGCACACCTTCTGTCGGAGTTCCCTGAGGTATTTAAGCCCGAGCTTCGCCAAGTCCCCGGGGCCCCAGCCAAGCACGGCATATACCACCATATAGTGACTAAAGGGCCCCCGACACATGCGAAGTTCCGCAGGCTTCCCCCTCAGCGCCTTCAGGAGGCGAAAAAAGCATTCGCGGAGATGGAGCGGATGGGCATCTGCAGGAAAGCCTCCAGTCCATGGGCCTCCCCCCTCCACATGGTGCAGAAACCGGACAGCTCCTGGAGACCCTGCGGCGACTACAGGCGGCTCAACATTGCAACAGAGCCCGACCACTACCCTCTACCCAACATGCAGGACCTCACGGCCTCCTTTCACGGGGCCAAAATATTCACTAAATTGGACCTTCTTAAATCTTATTTCCAGGTACCTGTTGCGCCAGAGGACATACCAAAGACAGCCATCATCACGCCCTTCGGGTCCTATGTGTTCGCCTTCTCCACCTTCGGGCTGAGGAACGCCGGGGCCACCTTCCAGCGGCTCATGGACAGCATCCTGGGGACCTAAAATTCTGCGTCTGCTACGTCGACGACATTCTCATATTTTCCAGGTCTCACGGCGAACACCAGAGACACATCAGGGCAGTCCTCCAGCGCCTCCAAGAAAACGGCCTCGTCGTCCGTTTTGACAAGTGTACCTTCGGCGTCCAGAAAGCAGAATTCCTGGGTCACGAGGTGTCTCCGACAGGCGTCCGCCCTCTTACATCGAAAGTGGCAGCCGTGAGCCAAGTTCCCGACACCCACCTCCATCAAGGCCGTCCAGGAGTTCCTTGGGATGGTAAACTTCTACAGGCGGTTCATCCCGGGATCGCGCACACCACGGCCCCTGACGGAAGTCCTAAAAGGCCAACCGAAGTCCCTGTCTTGGGGACCCAGCCAGCAGCAGGCCTTTTCCTGACGAAGGCCGCCCTCGCCAAGGCAACCGCCTTGGCACACCAGGATCCCAAGGCCCCCCTCCAGCTGACGACAGACGCCAGTAACGTCGCCTGCGGTGCTGTTCTGGAGCAAATCATCAACGGCGCCCCCCAGCCCATCGCCTTCTTCAGCAAGAAGTTCAATCCCGCAGAGTCCCGCTACAGCACCTTCGACAGGGAACTCTGCGCGATGTACCGCGCAGTTCGGCACTTCAAGTTCCTCCTGGAGGGGACGCCCTTCACAATCTTCACAGACCATCAGCCACTGGTTCACGCCTTCACGAAGCAGGGGACGCATGGTCTTCCAGACAGCAGCGCCACCTCTCAGCCATAGCCGAATTTACCTGTTCCGTCAGGTACCTCCCGGCAAGAAAAATCCCGTAGCAGACGCCTCTCCAGAGTCGAGTTGAACGCAGTGCAGCTTGGTGTAGATTACCAGGACCTTGCCAGAGAACAGGCCGCTGACCCAGAAACCCCAGCATACCGCACCGCCATCACATCCCTCAAGTGGCGGACGTGACCCTCGCCCCGAAGGCCCCAGCCTGCTCTGTGACATCAGCACAGGTCAGCCCCGCCCCTTGGTTCCAGCCTCACGCCGCCGCCAGGTATTCGACATAATTCACGGCCTCTCACACCCCTCCGGCAGGACCACGGCCAAACTGCTTTCAAAAAAGTTCATCTGGCACGGGTGCAAAAGGACGCCACAGCCTGGGCAAAACAGTGCCTGCAGTGCCAGACCAGTAAGGTGGGTCGTCACACGCAGTCGGGGTAGGCGAGTTCCCACAGCCAGGGCGCCGCCGCCACATCCACATCGACGTCGTCGGGCCCCTTCCCCATCAGGCGGATCCAGATACCTCCTGACGGTGGTAGACCGTTCGACGAGGTGGCCCGAAGCCACACCCATGCAAGAAGCCACCGCCAGCGCGTGCGCCGAGGCCCTGCTCTCCAGTTGGGTTAGCCGCTTCGGCGTCCCGGACCACATCACAACCGACAGGGGCCCCGCTTTCCTCTCCGAGTTGTGGTCTGCCCTGGCTCAACTGCTGGGAACCACGCACCACACCACCACAGCGTACAACCCAGCGGCCAACGGCCTGGTCGAACGGTTCCACAGGTCCCTAAAGTCATCCCTCATGGCCCGCTGCACCGCCGAGGACTGGAAACATCAGCTGCCGTGGGTCCTCCTCGGGTTGAGGACCGCCCCCAGAGCCGACGGCACCCCATCTGCAGCTGAACAAACCTATGGGGAACCCCTCGTGGTGCCGGGAGAGCTCGTGACGGATGAACGCCACTCCCCATCACTGCAGAGGCTCCGCGACGTGGCCGGCAAGTTCGCCCCTTGCAGGCGCTCATACATCGACAAAGCAACCACCTTCATGCCGCCACAGCTGTCATCCGCCACCCACGTCTTCGTCAGAGTCGACGCCATCCGTCCACCACTAACCAAGCCCTACAGGGGACCCTTCCGCGTGCTGGAACGAAACAGCAAGGCGTTCCAGCTGGCACTCCCTGGCAAGGACGACTGGGTTTCAATAGACCGGTTAAAGCCCGCCTTTCTGTCGGAGAGTCCCGACAGCGACGCAGCACCCCTTCCGCCCAACCGCACTCCAGCACGCCCTCACCCCCGCAGGCGCGGCCGCCCCAGGAAGGGACCGCCCAACCAGCAGCCTCACAGGCAGGAGACCCCTCCGTTATCTTCAAGGAGCCGCGGCACCCTTCAGCGTCCCAGCAGATACAGGGATTAGTCAGACGCGTCCCTCGTCTTGGGAGGGGAGTATTTGTAAAGTCACCACATCGGCGCCAGCGTAGTGTTTCGGCGGCGCCATTAATTAAGTCTCCGCTGAGCATGTTTTCTTTGGTGACTTCCCATTTTCTTCAAGCTCAATTAGTCACGCCTAAAACGTGCCAGGTCACGCATTTTTAATCATTTTTACTTTATGCGTATTTATACAAATGTCACACATTGTGTATCACATGCTTCTTCATTCACAGGCATCAAGACTGTATCCATATTGTAGTTCTGTATGTTTTGTATTGTAATTTGTACTCGTTCACTGCATATTATTGTTTATTGTTTCGACCTCAGGTCACAGTCAATTCCATTGTCTCTCGCGGGCCGGCGTCAGTCGGCCGCTATATAAACTGCCTGGATCTGTAATAAAGCAGCAGTAACTTTTACCTGCTCGTTTCTTTGACACCTTACAGTTTTACCAGACCACTGAGCTGATTAACAGCTCTCCTAGGGCTGGCCCGAAGGATTAGATTTATTTTACGTGGCTAAGAACCAATTGGCTACCTAGCAGCGGGACCTACAGCTTATTGTGGAATCCGAACCACATTATAGCGAGAAATGAATTTCTATCACCAGAAAAGGTTTAGTTACTTGTTTGTTTTGATAAAGAATTTGCTTTTGGAGTGGTAGGCTTTGTCTAGTGAATTCCATCATGGCAAATCTGAATATAGATGGACAGTCTTTTATTTCTCCTTGGTATTTCATGCACTAAATCTCTAAGTTGCAGACGTCGTTGAAAAATAACTACATAGTACTGTATAGGATTTTTCATAGAGTTCTGTCTGTTCAAAATGAACCCTCTACCATTTGCTCAGTATAATTAATGGCATTGTTTCCTTAACCTGACATTTTGCCTTTCATTCTTCCATACTTTCAAATCAAAAGGCCTGAGTTTTCATAGCTGTTTCAGCTGGCTATTCATCGAACTAAAAGGTATAGTTGTTTTCTTTAAAACTGGGAAAGGAATTCTCATTGTGAAAGCGAAAAATCTCGACCAACTACTTGTTCCAAATATACGTCAAACAGGACTAGAGCTGGATTATAGTTTGAACATTTTTTCATTTCTTGTTTCTTTCACAGACTTTTCAGTTATTTCAGGGTGTCCATTGATGTAGTCTATGTAGTTATTTATCACATTTCAGTAAATTTTATTTTACATTGTTTGCAGCTGTGTCATCTAGAACAACTTCCCACCCTCCAAGGGGACCATCTTGGAATGACTGGTGCTTTTGCCACAAATGATAACCATCCCTGGAGAATTTCATAGTCTACACACTTTACCCTCTGTGCTTTAAGATTCATCAGTCCACTAAGATCAGACCTAGCGCTAAAGGCAAGGTTTGATATAGAAGTTTTCCCTCACTCGACCTCATCAGGTCCTCATGTTCTACAAATGAGTAGGAACGCAGTCCAACATGCAGTCAAAACGTTGTCAGTGTCTTTGCAAGAATAAGGAGGGAAGAACTGAAAACTGGACCGAAGATCAACAGAGTTCGGATTTCATCAAGGTGGTCCGAACTGGCCTGAGAGGTATGATTGCACCACCAAAAGTCCTCACCTCTATCATAGTGCTGGGCCATTATGGGACTAAGTTCTGTTACTGGGTAGTGGGACATCAAGTCACCTGAAGAAAGTGACACAGCAAACTGAGCAGCCCACAGTAACTCGAGAGGAACAGGCATGGAAGGTGATAAAGGAAGTTCACTCTTAAACTACTACTACTGAAAAATGGCTAACAAGTCTTCTCAGTGTTCTGATTCACGGATACAGTAACTAGGAAAAGGAAAGCAATAACTTCAAGCAATTCTTTCTAGATGATAAAGATTCTGGAAGACTGCAGAGAATCCAAATGAGAGATAAATATCCCAGTAATGGCACAACAACAGACCTAAAGTAAGTAGCATTAATAGTATATACTACAGTTTTTTGTCTATACTGTATATCATATTTTGTTTAGATCCTGTTAAGTTGAAAGTAACAGCATGTAATGTTAAATATTCAAAACCATTAAATACAGCATTATCTTTTCACCATGAGTCACCACATTTAATTCATCCATTGAGAACATGTCACTTAAACTCTGTCTGGCAAAGCAAACTGCAGACAAACTAATGGTTCTCAAGTGTCCCTTCGGTCATCCACTGCAGTACTTGTTGCTTCTTGTTTTCTATCTGTTCCCTTTTGTCTCTTCCCACCAGGCAGTTCAGCCTCTAATTTTACCTCTTCACTTTTCATCTATCTTAAGGCAAGGACTAGCCAAGTCTAAAAATGTGACATAACAGGTCCCCTTAAACTATTTAATAATTACAATAATCTACATTCAATTTTTGGAGATCAGTTGACCCTGAATTGCTAGATTTGCAGATTGCTGATATTCCTCTACTGCCAAACTATGGAATTCTGTTTGTGCTTTTGTTTTCCATGATTTCTGGAACCTTGCCTCTCATGAAAGATAAGACAACTGCTACATCTGAGTTGAAATAAACTTCCTCTCTTCTTTTTTTCTTTCTAATTCTTTTCAATTCAGGGTATCAAGGTGCCTGTTGCCCACGCCTTTATGCAAGAATCACCACTGACAGTATATGCATCAGTTATTCACTTCAAGGGGTCAGAAGCACTGAGAGTTTCCTAAGCGTCCCCTTATCTTTGGCATTTTCTGAATGAAATTCCACCTGGCTTATATCTCCTTCTATGCCTTTTTCTACAATTTCCTCATTTCTCCTACAGGTCTTTATCCTGTTGCCTCCATATCCAACTTTCACTTCTGAAAAAATATATTTGGCTGTGTCCTATCACAACAGCAAGATACACAAGCTCAATAAATCCATATAAGGAAGGAGTTCTGGGTGGCCACCTCAACAGGAACATTTACAAATTTGGAGGAAGAAAAAACATGATTTTTTTTTTATTTATCAAATTGCAAACAAGCACTATAAAATATAGACTAATATAACACTATAATACAATTTCTTCTTCAGCTAATAATAAAACTATCAACAGTACACTGTACTGTACTATTCATTTGTTTGAACAAAAGTATATACCCCACATATTACACCATATCAACTGTTACTTAGTACAGTATATAGTACACATAGCTTTATTTTTAGTACTGCTATCAGATCTTTGTATTCGCAGGCAAAGGGGGCAGAGAGCTTGCAAATTTTTTGTATCCTTCGCTATCGGGCCACAACCTTGCCCCAAAACGCTCTGCCACCCGCTTGGATTCGGCAATGTTCACCTGCAATAAAAAATGAACAATGACCCCTGCTCCACATGAACCATTAAATAAAAATAATTAATTTATAAGCAGTAACTGAATCACACCCCAAGGATTAGAAAAATTCAGTCCAAAAGGATCCGCTCTTGAATAAAGCAGAAACTGGAGAGAAGCACTGCAGCCACATGACAGGTTGGAGAAGCCAAAGGAACATGTGAAAAGTCAAATGACGACAGTAATGGAGCAGCGGAATAATGGGACTTGAAATATACTGCGCTGGGATATGATAAGAGGTGGACTGGAGAAGGCAGGGAGGAATAAGGATATAAGTGGTTGCGTTGAAAATGAAGTCTGGTAAAAGAGAGAGAGGCTAGGGCTGATCTATACGAACACTGCAAGGAGCCTTTAGAAATATTTACAATGCACAGATCAATGTAAGCTCTTAATGTAATCTGGCATCACAAAGACGGCAGCCAACGATGCCAAGCCAAACCCTGGAGCTATGAGATGTTCTGCAACCTCAATGAAAATGAATGGTCCCTAAAAATTTTCCAAGTAAACAATAAAGACATTACTAAGCTAATGTCAAGGTAGTATTTAGCTACACAACATTAAACAATTATGGAAGCATTGTATAAGAGAACAGCAGCTCCACACTTAATCACTGTAGTGAGAGAACGCCAAGAGAATTAAAAGGTTCAACATAAAAATATAACAAAAACTAAGACACACATTCGGAAGTAAGAGAGAAAAATGAGTGAAAAGTCTAAAAACCTACATGATATTAATTTTTCAAGATAAAATCCACTGCTTGCAAGTCCTGAGAGGAAGGATGAGCCGTGTTAATTACAACTAAACTTCTTGTTAGACAGCCTTAGCAATGCATAAAGAGGCATTCTTATTTGAGAGCTTTCAATTTTCTTTCTTTTATGTCAATCTATTAATTCAGGAGCCAGCGTAAATATTAACCATGTCTGCTTCTTACAAAATGACAAACTGTTTATATAATTTTTGAAGCCAAATCTAACAAAGAACGCAGGGCACTGGGTTAGCATATAATTGTTGCTGTGACTAGGCATTTGATAAACTGTCTACTTGATTCACAACACATAACAATGTGAGACTTCAATACATTCCACAAAAATCACCAAATGAAAATGTTAATAAACTTGATGAGAATCAAAATAAGGCTGCAGCCAAGGGGGTTACCAAATCAATGGACTTACATGAGAAGTTAATCAAATAAGGTTTAAAGTGAACTAAAATTTCCCAGGTACAAACAAATTTGATTTGAATTAAAGGGAGGTTTCCTACACTTTACCTCGTAGATAAAAAGCTATGTGCTACATGAAAACGTATTCTTGGACCTGTACAAGTTCCTAAATTAATTAAGATCAAAAGAGAACTGGATTTCCTGAGTACCAACACATAAAATCTGGAAGTACAAGTTTGGTTTGAGATAAAGGGAAATTTCTTGTCATACAACTTGTCTCAACCAACAAAAATACTGTCATTGCTTAATGAACCTCTCTCTCCTTTTGCCTGTACAGAGTTAGAAGTCCCTTGAGTTCTTCACATTCTTTTCTATCTTGTGCACTTTCTATCTGAGCTCTTGTTAAATTAAGGTCTTCTTGATTATGCTTGGCTGCCAAATAACAAATAACGTAGTTCCAACTTCCCACAGGTTCTAATACTGTGCTAATATTTAATATTAATCTACTGAGATATGACATCTCAAAAACTTTTCCTATTCAATCTATAGTTTCCAATTACCAACAAAGAATAGGCCAAGTTGTTTACGTCTCCCTCTACTGTGCAGGGTCACACTTGCTGGGGGGCGGCCAGCGAACTGTATCTTTGGACACAGTCAGGTTAAGGGAAGGTTAGACTGAGTTATGATGTATCTTTGTTGATATAACGTTGGTCTGCTTTTGAGCTGGCCATGATGCATGGAATTGCATGAGCAGTTGATCGTTACTAATACTTCTCTCTTAGCATCCAAAATTGTCCCCAATTTGATTATCCACATTACTCAATTCTCCAAAATCTTGCTTTCTATTCACAAACTAGCCTACGACTAGAATACTTTATTTTCAAGGAATTGTGACTCTTCTCACTACTGAAATTTACATTACTTCATCATGAATATTACCATATATATGGCTGTTTTTTCTATTCCTTTAGACTTCTTTCAACAGACCAGACTTAGAAATTAATACTACGGTACTAAGTGAATTTCCAATACCTTCCCTATAGACAGTCATATGGGTATTGAATTATTTTCAAAACAGTTCCTTTATATTTCTTAAATAAACTTTTCCTACACTCATGCTTTCAAAACAACTACTGCATTAGTAGGTCATTCATCGACTAAATAGCCTTCAAGACAATGAATTACAAAAATGAAGTTATATACACAATTCACTAATAAACACAATACTGTTCTTCAGATGCATTGCATAATCACTGCAGTTTAAAGTGCCTTGCCTACCTGCAACGCATATGAATGGTGACCATCCATACACAGAGCAAAAATATTATTCTTTAAAAGTGAAATAAGTTAAAAATGCCTCGGTTAAGGTAAGAATTTCTAGCCACTAACAAAAAAACGAAAATACCCTAAAATTACAATTAGCAATTAGGTAAAAACACTGATGTAATACGCAGAGGTATAAAAAAAATTAGAACCTCCCTCTTTCTTAAAGAGAATGAATGATTATTTTATATGGTACGTATTTGATGTCATAACTTGTCCCTCATAAATTGAAATGTCTCTATTTTAAGTGGAATTTTGCTCTGTTATGATTATTTTATATTATCATTTTATTATTATTGATAACTTCATTTTGGACCCATGGAGAGAGGAATGGCACATAAAACAGTTATCATTATGAAATTAGGCATTCAGTGAGTGTTGGAAACACCTGGAGAAGGCTAATAAAAGACAGTAACCCTGGCTAGGGGTTAAACTGACGAAAACAAGACCTTCATGCAGAAATAAACAAACAGAAATGCTGTTTAATACGAAAGGCCGCACAATCATACGTTCAACCCACATCTATTTTGAGGTCAAACAGGTGGATCACAACAAAACCAGGATGTTAAGGACAGACACAAACAACACCACTACAACAAGAAAATTACCTCATGCAGCTTAGCACGGTGGACTTCCCGACACAACCTTTTTGAGTAAAGGAGAGATTTTGGTGGAAGCTTGGTCATGGCACGTACTCGAGGCCACACCTGTTCTTGAAAGGTGCTGTCAGGGAACACTTCTGTCACAAGACCCAATTTGCAAGCCTCAGTTGCATTGACCTTGAAAAAGGGGGAAAAAAAATTAGGCTAATGGTAAAATGGATTTCATTCTGCAGGCTAAATCACACAGATTATCCCTGAATTACAATTCTTTGTAATAAGGGTAAGTAATTCTTGTTTTGTGGATTCATTCTTAGAAGTACAATGTGAATTTACAAAGATTTGATACACAAGATAAGGGTATTATTTATCTTCTTTCAAGAATGTGACTGTTCTTCACAGTCTTCATTCTATAATCTTGATAATTTTCACAGGAATATACAACTTTAAAAGAAGAAAAATTATTACTTCTAAGAAAATACAAGGATTATAATAAATCAGTAGAGTAACTTTCACATAATCTATCACTCCACCTATCCCATTGTCTTCCATGGGGCCTCCTTTCCCTATATAGTTCTTCAAAACATATAGAAGAATAAAATCTTATGAATACACTTCCAGTATTTCTTGTTCGATTAAAACACAGAAAGTCACTCCCAAATTCATTTCATGAAGCATGCAATCTCCCAGATCCTTGATATTTCATAGTAAACAAAAATACGACCAAATTTGTCTCTGTCAGCTGTTTGGGGATGATAGATGACACCACAGGTTAAAATGGAGCATACGTCCCAAGACTCTGGGATGGTTTCCTTTGCTCCACTCAATACATAATTTTAAATCAACCATTCTAACCCACATAGTCGAAACTTTACCTTTTTTTCAAAAAGTAATAATTCTGTTGCTCTGCTGTGCCCCATGACCATTGGGAAGGTGTACGTGGAACATCCTTCTGCTGTTATGCCCAGAGATGAGAATGGTGTGAAGAATATTGCCTATTTTAGAAGAAGAAAAAAACAAGATGCCAATGTGAATGTTAAATTAATGAAAGTAATGATTTAACACGTCAACTTATCAGACATCTTTGGGGGTCTAGTCTTTCTGATAAGTAACAAGGCTGCCTACACTTGATTATTTTAAAGTCATTCCACATAGTTTCTAACCTAAAATAACAGCATTTTACACTTGGCATGCACTTTAAGAGATACACCTGATGTAATGATGTATCATAACTAAAATGGTAGCACAGGGAAAAATAATCATGTTACGGAGCTGATAATCACAGAAGTCTGCTAACTTGAGGTGTTACTACACAAAAATAAATAAAAATAAAAACTTCATGCCAGTAATCTCTGTTCACATCAATTTTCATTCTCGAACATATTTTCCTATAGAACATGATGACCACTGCAAGGCAATCTCTTGAACTTTTGAACCCTACTGAACTTCAATGTAAAACCTTTTGGATAAAAAGGACATGTCGGTATCATAACCAGGGTAGTAAGGCAGTCCCCGGTTTCTGATGGGGGTTCCGTTTCAACTGCATCATAGCCGAAAATCGTTGTAACCCAAAATATCTTCAAAAATCGTAAGAAAACCTTACTTTTAATCATTTGGGTGTCTTGTAAATGACGTAAACTGCTTTTTTATTGTTTTTCATCAAAAAACCTCCAAATTTTGACCATTCTCCCATATTTCTTCCGTCGGATCGCCGTCATAAACCCGAAATAACAATTTTTAAAGTAAATTGTATTTTTCCTAACTATACAAACCCGAGGTCCTTTACATTAGGAGATACTTTCAGGCGTAGGCTGGAAACGGCCGTTAAACTCTTGAACAAGGTGGTTAGGCAGTAACTACCTCCAGGTAGGCGGGGATACCCGCCTGCCCGGATGTAAACATTCCAGTTTGCCTTTCAGCCCAGGTACAGATTGAGGGGTGGCATGAGGTGGGCATAATTGTAAAGG
Organism: Macrobrachium rosenbergii; assembly: GCF_040412425.1. NCBI lineage: Eukaryota > Metazoa > Arthropoda > Malacostraca > Decapoda > Palaemonidae > Macrobrachium > Macrobrachium rosenbergii. The sequence continues at coordinate 49,829,933 of NC_089786.1, read as the reverse complement.
ACCTCGGGTTTGTATAGTTAGGAAAAATACAATTTACTTTCAAAAATTGTTATTTGTTCCGACACAATATACAAACCCTCGGTCCTTTACATTAGGAGACTCACTTATTGGAGGGAGGAATCTGAGAAAGTCTCTCTGAACTGACTGGAGTTCACCACCTTGTCTTCCCTTCCTGGTCGTGAGAGCGAGGAAGGGAAAAACTGCCTCTGACAAAAGATCGGGTTGTAAGAAACTGCATGGGATCAGTTGTCAGACTTCTGGGTCCCTTTGCATGAAAGAGGAAACGTCAGTTCATGCAAAGTAGGCTGGGAAGAATTTGAGTCGGATGACAAAAAGGCAAATACAAGCATTGGGTTGTCTCATAGTCATGGTCTCTCTTCCTCCCCTTGCAAGAGGAAGGAGTGGGGTTACTTCTATTAACCTTAACGGAAATAGAATGGGAGCTCCTGTTATGTCTTATCTGCCCATTGTGCCGGTCCAGCTTGTATTGGCATTTCCGCTCCCTGCCCGTGGGAAGAGAGCCAGGATGGGGAGAAAGAAGAGAGGCCAGTCACTCAACCTCCATTCTCGCCATCACAGCCAGAACCAACACCATAGGCGAGATGCAATCCTGTCCCGTTAAGGGAGCTGGATAAGCTACACAACTTGTTGAGCAGCCACCACAGGACCCAAGGAAAAAGTGTCCAAGGACTTGTGTGCAACATCCCAGAGGTAGAAGGTAGTCTGTTGGGAGACACACCCGCCTTCAGCTCCTGTGGACCGACATATTCTTCCGAATGCGAGGGATGGACCAAGCCATCGACTTTGTGAGCTCGGGTGAAAGGTACCGGTATCGTTGTCATCAGCTGCCAAGTACCTCCTTGATCGCTTCACGAAGTCAGGAGGAAGATGTGCCCTTAGACACTTCTTCCTTGGGAGAGACAGTACTGGCGAAAACGTTGACGACATCCAGGTTAGGAATGTCGAACCTTTCGGAAAGTACCACAGCTCCCAATAGGACAAAGTAACGAATGATCTGGATCATCGATACAAAGTCCAAGGAGGAGGGGGAACAAGAAGGACTCAAACCCAACAGTTGATGCCAATGGATTTGGAGTCCACCTACGACATCCGAGAAGGATGATCCCCACCCTGTTCTTCCATCTTCTACGCCAAGGCCAGGGTAACATGAGAGATGGACCTAAGAGGGCATATCTCTATCCGGCGACTCGAGGGCGAGTGCAGAGCACGGACAGGAACCCTAAACAAGAGTCGCATGCCACCCAGGAAACATTCCTGGGACAGCATGACTGAAGAAGCTTCTTGTCCGTAGCTAACTCTCGACTAAGGAGACGAAGGCTACTTCAGATAAAGACTAGGCCGCAAGGGCCTACATTCTTCAAAACTGAAAGGGAGAGAAGCAGCCCTCGGCGGAGAAGACGAGGAAGTCCAGACTTGACAAGCGACTCTGACCGGGAAGAAGTTCCGACAACGACACCACCAGCGAAGACGGATCCAGTCCCTGGGACAGTGTTGCAGAGGACTTCAAGGGATATCCAGCTATATCTGTTGCCGCTCAGCGAGAAAGCCTGTGCTTGCAAGGAAAGCTGGAAAGTCTCCCAGTCCTGAACCCACAGGGATGTACTGCCTCAAGAACCGCTTCTTGTGTAGCTGCACAGGAGGATGGGTCAAGCGGAATTCTTCTCGATGCCTCGGCAATCAGTTCGGAAGGAGGGGAAGTCTTTTAAGTATTTGTCTGTAACTCGGGGTGAGCAATGTTTGTGAACCCCTAGCGAAACGGACAAATACGGAGGGAAAAACGTTGATATCGAGTTTTCACCAAAAGACAGCATGCCTCAACAGAGCGGCCCCTGGTCTGGTATGAGGGAGCGAGAAAACACTACTGACTTGTGTGCAGGGGAGGCAACAGAAGGACGGTAGGGATTTCTCAGTCCAGCAGTCTCTGTATGAGTCTTCGTGAAAAAAGAGTGAGCAGCATGTTCTGTCCCGATCACTCAAACCCGAGGCCAGGCTTGCCTACCAATACATCCCCACCAGGGATGCATCTGGTTAATTGAGCTGTCAGTGTGCAATAGAACAACACTCGAGTACCTTCAAATGTCGAGATAAACAGGGGGAAAAACTATTGCCTCCTGTTTGTCGACAAAAGTCACTGTTGTGGTTTTATTGTTCAATGAAACCAGTGAGTGCCATAAAACCCATCCTGGATTCTCGGACGGCCAAAAGGCTGCCCTGAGCCCAGGACAGTGACGGAAGAAGGTACTAATCATCTTGGTCGCACAAATTCAAGACAAGGTCTTTACCAGTGTGCGCCTATTCCTCAACCTGTGAATCTGTGAGTAGACACAAGATTTGAGGGAAATATGAAGGCATATTCGAAGGTTCCTATAATCAAGCATTAGCCTAACTCTTTCCTCATACCTCGAAGAGGAAAAAGAACGGGCAAAAGGAAGCAGACTTCCATTTTCGACCATGGGGAAGCTTCTGCAAGATGACAGGAACCGAGACAATTAGCTCTAGCCGGCTGGCATTTCCCGAATCGGGAGCACGGGAGAGGAGGCGATGGAAAGAATTGCCGAGACCTAAGGGAAATAGATACTTCTCCTGAAGGAATCCATTCCCAGGTCTCGGCAATGTTGCTGCCAGCTCCAGAGACTCGATAAGCATCATTTTGTCCAGGCATCAGCAGTTGCAATCTTCTTCTGAAGCCTAGGACTTCTTAGCTAAGGAGTTGAGGTGGGCTGGCTTGAACCCAAGGTCGAGTTGAAATGATAAGACCCAAAATTCTTGGCCATTGTCCAAAGGACAAGGCAGTGCCCTGGTGGGAACCTTGATTACCAGGGTATCTGGCAAATCTCTGAAAGAGAAAGGCAGAACCAAGTAAAGGTTCGTTCCCAAGGGTCGAGCCAACTCAGGACTTCTGAAACTGGAGATCCAAATTGGGACAAAGTCCTTCTTCTTAGCACCAGAATTGCCCAAAAAACTGTGGTCAGCAAGACCCTCCGAGGCAAGAAGAATTCATATTCTGCCGAGGCAGGGGTGGAAGTTTGGTGTTTCGACCTGAATTAACTCCATCGAAGAAAAGAATCCATCAGGTTGAGAACGTTTCTCGGAAGACAGGACTGCGGCGGTCCCTGACATTCTGGCCCCTCAGAAACTGCAAGGGTTGCAAGTGATGAAGGTTATTCATTGGGGAGAGCGGTCCTGTCCCAGGGATCCTCGCGCCGACGAATCAGCGCGAAGTTCCCGAGAACACAGGGGCGATCGCAACTTGAAGAGGAAGACCTCGCTGTTCCGATGCGTGAAACCCTGTACTTCTCCCCTTGGAGGAGACCTTGACAGATCCCATGAAACCCTTCTCAGCTACCTGGTTATAATCTGAGAGAATCGGGGACCGACACCCAAAGCACGCCAGGCAGCCGAACTCCGAAAGAAAATTTCGCCGGAGCTCTCTCTGTCCGTCTCGCTCCTCTCGGAACAACCGAAAGGAGAGGAGAACAGGTGAGGAGAAAGAGTAGACCTACCTGTCCTGCCAGAATGATAAGCAGGAGAGGCGGACCGTGAGCAATAATCAACCGAAGGAGATTACTGCCACACGGGGAAAGAAGAGCAGCTATGCCGTGGCAAAGTGCTTTCCTGGGAAGAGCAAAAATTCACTCGAACATAGAGAACCCGAATCGAAAAAACCGAGTAGGGCCGAGCCGAGCCGAGCCGATCACGAGAACACGATCCAATCGCGGCAGACTGGGAGGCAGGCGAGATGGGGCGAGCGAAACGCAGCCAAGCCAGTCTGGCAAGCCGAGTCAAGTCGAGCCGAGCCAGTCTGGCAAGCCATGTCGAGTCGAGCCGAGCCAGTCTGGCAAGCCAAGTCGAGCCGAGCCAGAGCCAGACTCATAACTGGGCAGGCCAGACTCGTCTGCTGTGAACAATTGCTAGTTTCCGAACTCTAAACTCCTTCGAGGCCGAAACCGGGCCAAGGCCCTCGAGAAGAAGGCTCATAGGGGAATTCTGTGTCTGCTATCTTGCATGCTCGAACCCTAAAGTTCGAGACACAAGAACGAAGCCCCCCGAGCAACCGAAGCAGCTGGCGGGCAGAATCGAGACACCTGGCGTCGCGGTACACCGACACCTGGGTGTCGGCGACCAGACACCTGGGTGTCCCGGCGACCAGACACCTGGGTGTCTCGGCAACCAGACACCTGGGTGTCCCGGCAACCAGACACAAGGGCGTCCCAGCAACCAGACACCTCTGTGTCTACCTGGGCGTCCCGGCAACCAGACACCTGGGTGTCTCGGCAACCAGACACCTGGGTGTCTACCTGGGCGTCCCGGCAACCAGACACCTGGGTGTCTCGGCAACCAGACACCTGGGTGTCTCGACACTTTCTCGTCGTCCTATGCTCTCGTAAGGAGAGCGCTCGTGATTCATAGAATTCGAGCTACCCACGAGACTTCCGAAAATCGGGAGCGGCTGCTTTGTTACCTAATAGATTAAAAGAGCCAAGCACAGAACCAGTCTTAGATGCAGACTTCCAAGACTGGCAACGAGGGAATGGCCTCGAGAGGCCGCGGCTCTCGCGCCCCAAACGCAAGATCCCACAGGAAAATGCGAATCGGCCAACTTGTCTTCGGAAGAGTGTCAGTCCCTTGGAAGTCCCGCAGGACTCCCAAAGTGAATCTCTTCCTTGCTTCTTCTGGTGTTCGAACCAAGAGGTTCGAGACACCAGGCTGGGAACCCGACCGAGCACTGGCAAACACTCGGGAGCGCTTGCGGTGCTGGCAGGAAGAGGAACCGAGACACCTGGGTGCCTGGCCCTTTCTCTCGCACTGCTCCCGAACTGGGCCCAGGAAAATCTCTCCAGACCAGATCGGGATACTCGATATTCCATAGAATCTCGAGCACTCGAGCAGCTCATGAACAGCGCCCGAAGCAACCCCATCTTAGAGGCGGAACCTCTAAGACTCGGGAACGGGAACACAAACTGAGGTCTGCGCGCCACGGCTTTCCAAACACAAAACCCACGGCTATGCGAATCGGTTCCCCTAACCCGAAGGTCGGGAAGAGCCAACGAGACCCACTGCCTCCTCGGAAGGAGGCAGTCCCTAAATGTCCAAGGGCATCAAGGGAAGAAGCAGCATCCTTCCTTCGGCCGATGAAGGTCTGCCGATTCTCGGGACCTCCAGGACCTCGGGAGAGGAAGGGAAGACGCAGCAGAAGACGAAATCGAAGATAAGATGAAGAAGACGGCGGCTACTTCCACAGGACAGCTTCCTTCATCTCCACTCCCACATCTTCTACAGGATGGTCGACACGAAACATCGTAACCTCCAGGGTAGTCCGGCAGGAACACAACGGACGCAGGGAGAAGCATGATCAGGACAGCCGATGCAGGAGCTACAGCAGCAGATCGGAGGGCAGGAGCTACTGCAACGGCCAGGAAAATCACCTCAACAGGACCACTTCCTAAATCTTCACGCCGACATCTTCTACAGGATGGCGGACATCGTAACCTCTGGGGCAGCTAGCAGGAATGCACGGAAGCGGACCGGGCACGACCGCCAGGAGCAGCAGGAATGATCAGGACAGCCGATGCAGGAGCTACGGCAAAGGTTCGGAGAGCAGGAGCTATGCAACGGCCAGGAACGCGTCACTTCCACAAGGCGACTTCCTTCCCTTCACGCCCACGTCTTCTACAGGATGGCAGCAGGCAGGAACACAACGGAAGTGGCCGGGCACGACCACTAGGAGAAGAAGCGGCACGATCAGGACATTCGATGCAGGAGCTACGTAGCTGTTCGGAAGGCAGGAGCTAATGCAACAGACAGAGTGTCATTGAAAGTCACCAGCATCGACAGGAGCGATCAGGGCGGCTGCGGCAGGAGACCAGGAGAGCAGCCCGAGACTGTCGTGAGAGTTGACACGAGCAAAACACAGGGAACAGCAGGAGCAGATAGACCACAGATACGCAGGAAGCATTGCAACAGCATACATGAAAACCAGCAATGACAGCGATCGAACTACATCAGCGGGAACAGAGTCAGAGCGATCCCGGCGTGGTAATATGTCATCTAATCAGGTATTGTGGTCGATCCCGAAGCAACACTGAATGAAAGTCGGGACTGCTTCATGCAAGATATTCTTGATATATGATATCCAGCCAACTACTGCTGTCTCTGCAATGCTCACTGTCAACCTGAAAGAAAAAACAAATATGATTAGTAGAGGAGGCTCCTCCCGCTACAAGGGGAACAGCCCCACGCAGCGTTAGGAGTTACTCTAGACGAGGTTGCTCGCTCCTCCCCGTGTCTTCACCCGACGAGCGGCGAAGAGGGCGAAGGAGAGAGAAGGAAGAACCTACGGGAAGAGAAAAAGGACAGAGGGGAGCCCACCAAGGGGCGCCGTGGAAGCGGAACTTATCGACGACGCCCGTAACCTCCCACTCAGCCCGCAAATCTCTAAGCGCAGGCGGAGACAAACACTCAGCAAAAGAAGGAAGAAATTAGTGATGCCCCCTTACACACGGAGGGCGGAAGCCCAAGAAGGGACTAATCTTACGTCCCGATGGATGTAGGGGAAGTGAAGAAAAAGCGTCCCAAACTAATCCCGAGAAAGTACAGGGGCGCCTCCAGTATTACGAAAAGGGCCGCTGGAGAGAAGCATTACCACTTGGCTACGCTTCTCCAGCTATGCCCTTGGCCGTCAAACCCCAGACACAGGCAGGGAACGACGGCTTACACAAGGTTATCACAAATCGTGGGTTTGTATTACCAAATATCAAACACACGCAATATATAAACAAAAATACAGAAAGATCCCACCGTAAGAGCTTAACGACAGTCAGCAGAGAGAACAAAAAACACGTCAGCAACAGCTGACGGCCGAAAGCAAACTGGAATGTTTACATCCGGGCAGGCGGGTATCCCCGCCTACCTGGAGGTAGTTACTGCCTAACCACCTTGTTCAAGAGTTTAACGGCCGTTTCCAGCCTACGCCTGAAAGTATCTCCTAATGTAAAGGACCGAGGGTTTGTATATTGTGTCAGAACAAACAAGTGTTGTAACCCAGGATATAATTTTTGATGAATATATTCGAAGAGCATTACCATAGAAGCTCGGAACGTCGTAAGCCGAACCCGTCGTAATCCGGGGACTGCCTGTATTCTCCTTAACTAAAGTGCCAGTCCTGTAATTATGTGTAGCTAAAACACTCCTATTAGATAATAAAAAGTACTTAATCCTCCCGTATGTGGAATGGAATGGATTATAGAATTTTGGTCCAAGGCCAAGCGCTGGGACCTATGAGGTCATTCAGCACTGAAAGGGAAACTGATCATCAAAAGGTTTTAAAGGTGTAACAGGAGGAAAACCTTACATTTGCACTATGAAACAAATGTTAGGAGAGGGTGGAAAGTAAGATGGAAGAAAGAGAACATGAACAGAGGTACAGCAAAAGGAATGAAAGGGGTTGCAGCTAGGGCCCAAAGGGACGCTGCAAGGCACCCTAAGTAATGCCTACAGTGCACCACATGAGGTGCACTGACAGCACTAATCTCTCCAACATATGGTGCAGAAGACTGCACTGCCTCTTAAGCAAAACACCAAATTAAAAAGAAATTTGTATTTTTCCTAACGTACGAACCTACGCTTTCACGCCTGGAGTACTCCGCACTTACCTAGCTTCGGCTGTTCTAATGGTATGCAGCATGAATTATAAACAGTCTGTAACCCTTGTCATATGCACGCTACTGTTACCACTTCTGTATCACTATTCAAATATGCTTATATTCAAAAAGGATAAGACAAAGAGACCAATAACTTGGCGGGAAGGCTCCCAAGGAATATAGGCCAGTCCTGTAAGAATTATGAATTTAACAATACTTCATCTTTTGCACCACATAACAATATAGGCGTACAACAGGGAATTCAGTTTCATGTATCCCACAAGACATTTCACCTCAAGGAAAACGACTCGCATTTGATTTTAATCAAAATGAAATATCTGTCATTAATTTTACAACTCCCACTACAGACATAATTATTTCCCTGAAATGGAGCAATATTTCAAGATGGAAAACATCTTACTTTGTATTTCTTATAAAGCCTAAAAAGGCATTGAACTTTTATCAGAACTGATGAATAAGAAATAAGCCCCTCAATACATAAGGTGTCTTACTCTTTCCGTGGCAAAAACGGCGTCATACATCGGAAGGAGAGTAGTCCCAGCTCCAACGGCTGCCCCATTCACCACAGCGACCAGTGGTTTTGGAAAGTCGATAAAAGCAGCAAAATACCTGGAAGAGAATCCATAGGATACTTTAGTTGTCAAGCAATAAATATTTAAGCACACGACCTGATCAACTAACTCAAGCCACAACTATAAAAAAATTTAATAAGTTATGCACCTTGAATTGGGCTTTGAATTGTCACTTACACAAAATAGTTACTTTCCCTAATGCTTATAACAAATAACCCTACTCTAACCTACCACAAGATACTATAACCTATCATACTACAGTATAGGCTATAAGTTAGTAATTGCATTACAGGAATTATCCATGTTCACAGTGCACGTCACGTAACAGTCACTGGAAGCTGCAAGATAAATGGTGAGGAAAACTATTTATATCATCAGATTAACCTGAACAGTATTCATAACAGGTTCGGTAGCTTTACCCAATAGCTGTCTCTGTACCACATGCTTTCTTTGTATCACATCTCTTTGCAAGCTTTAAAAATTGTTAGTTTTAACCTTTGCTTCTTTCCTTGTGCCCGAGCACTTTCTGTGCTACCTAAATGTCATTCCCTGCACCTAGGCATAATCTATGCTTTCTAAATTTCAATTGAATTACTTTTCTTTTGTCATCGCAACTTCTATCTACAGTAAACCCCCCGTGTTCGCACTCTCATGATTCGCGGACTCACGCATTCGCGGGTTTCTCTGTGGAACATATCTAGCCATTATTCGCGGAAAATTCGCCCATTCGTGGTATTTTTCACTGAGTAATATTCACTAATTACTGTATTTTCATATAATTTTCATAAGTGCACTTTTTGTGATAAAACTATTAAAATACTCAGGTATAAGCATTTTTACAGGGTTTTTCTTGGGTTTAAACTATCAAAATTGGCAGTTCTAAGTGTTTTTATTGGGGTTTTAAGTATTCGCTGATTTTAGCTATTCACGGGGGGTATGGTACGCATCCCCCGTGAATTTGGGGGTTCACTGTATATGGTTTATGTTATGTTAATTATGAATGACACTGCCTAGTGTGTACCTCAAGCAAAACAGTTTTTCTTTTATTTTCATTCCTCCTGGTCTCTCATTTTCTGCCTTTTATTGGTCCTGTTGAATTTTTGCTCTCATTTCAAAACCAATTCCCTGGGACAAGTGCGACAAGTCAAAACCTTGCTTCAATGATCTGGTTTAACTGCTCAATAATAACTATACAATAATAATAATAATAATACACAATCAGAAGAACAAAACTGATTTAATACTTAATTAGCAAATCAGCAATTTCTGCAACAGACATCTGACGAAAGTTCTTCAGATCATTTCCAGCTGTGTAGACATTGCCGGCCCCAGTGGTTGCTGTGATGAGCGTATTGGGATCATCTGCAGCCTCTTTCAGTGCTGCTACAACTTCTTCAAACATCTGGAAAAGACTTTGTTTATATACACAGTCTTCTTCACTTCAGTTAAAATTAACGCACCTGAAAACTTTAAAATACAATATACTTAAGTAGCTGACAACTCATTCAAATTGTTGGAAGACGCCTGTTAATGATAAAAGGCTAGTCAATTCATTATTCATCAACAGATGTTAAAGCCCAAACTTGTCTCAACTTTGCATATCAAAGAAAAACAAATAAGTTGAAACAAATTCTATAAGTAAACTCATGTGAGCCTGTTCAACAATTATGCATTTGCACCAAGTTTGAACTTTTAAAGCTCTAGTGATTCCAACTTTTGAAGCTCTAGTGATTCCAACTTTTGAAGCTCTAGTGATTCCAACTTTTGAAGCTCTAGTGATCTCAACTTTTGAAGCTCTAGTGATTCCAACTTTTGAAGCTCTAGTGATTCCAACTTTTGAAGCTCTAGTGATTCCAACTTTTGAAGCTCTAGTGATTCCAACTTTTGAAGCTCTAGTGATTCCATCGCATACATATGAGAATCATTTCACGATTTGGCCATACCTGGGACAAAACTCCTCATAGCAAAAATTTTTTTATCATGTAAAATGAGCTCATGAATATGGTGCTACAGATTAATACTAAGAAACTTACTAGAACTCAAGTTTTATAAAGAAAAAAAATATTATTTGAGTCAGCTGCTGAAGACTAAACCATGAAACAGTACTCTAAATGCAGCAAAAAAAACAAAAAAAAATTATCTCTGAAATGAAGTAACCTACTTTCTTGCAAGCTTCCTTCTTGGTCATTTACAGTTGTTATTCAGATTCCTCACAATACATCATGAATGGATAGACGTCAGAAAAACTGTACGAAAAGTACCTTTTCACTAATGGCATTCTTTTTATCAGGTCTGTTGTAGGTGATGGTTCGGAGGCCATCTTCACAAGTGACGCTGAGGGTCTCGTACGTGGCCTGAGATGACATGGGCTGCTGTGGCAATGTTGATCCACAGACTGCCTTTGAAGCTGACCATTCTGGTTGCCATCTTAATGCATGCCGTAGGGTTCCACCACTATACCTCACTTTTGCACTTGTGCTGAAAGTAAAAGAAGTAGGTTAGCTTAGGAATAATACAGAATTTAGGCAGAAAGCCAAGCACTGGAACCTATAAGGTCATTCAGTGCTGAAAGGGAAACCGACAGTAAGAATCTGAAAGGTGTAACAAGAGGAAAACCTCACCGTTACACTGCAAAACAATTGTTAAAGAGGTCGGAAAGTCAGATGGAAGAAATAGAAAATGAATGGAGGTACAGTAAAATGAATGAAAGAGGTTGCAACTAGGGGCCAAAGTGACGCTGCAACGAACCTTAAGTAACACCTGCAGTGCACCATGGTAGGTGGAATGACAGCACTAACCTCCTTCGGGAGGTTAGCTTATGTCTCAAATTTTTCTTGCCAACCACTTTTTCTTCCTCCATTTATGCCCTGGTGTCATAAGAGAAGAATGACCTTGAATTATAGTATATATAAGAATTGTTATCAGTAGTCTACTGTAAATATAAGAATGCAAATGTCTAAAATGTACTGTACCAATACAATGCAATATATACTAAAAAGACATAAATTACCCGTTAAAATTAAAAAATAAGTTCAAATTAATCAAGCAAAAATGCCTTAAAATTTTGAACAAACAATATCTCTTTCGACAAGAATTTCCAACACTACTGTTCAAACCAGTAGAAATGGTCATAGGTTCATAGTTCATCATTTGTTGTAAAGGAAATATAAAGTGGTTAGTCTATAAAAGGACACATTGTATTTTAGCAAGTTCAAATCTAATCTTAACCTAGTTAAGCCGTAGCTCTCGCTGACTTCTTACATAAGTATCTACTTTGCATACGTCTGCGTCTTAGGTGAGGTTAGGCATGTCACCTTTCTCTCTTTGGTTAAATTTGATTCATATGAAACATATTCTACAGGTTTCCACCAACCCTCTTGTGCTTGTTGCGCATTTCTTTGGGTGCTATCTTCTCATTTCTTTTCTTTTTTTTTTTGCAGCAGTCCCGTCGCTGTTCAAGAGACACCATTGGATAAAAAGAATTACATATAACATAAACCACAAAATTAAGCAGCTGGAAAACTGAAGTTAAAGGTAGTTCTTCTCGATTTTGTTGAGAAAGTTTGTCATCGTAGTCTAGCCTGCTACTAAACTGACTAGGCCTATGTTCAGCAGAATTCAAAACCGGCAACAACAAAAAGCCAGTCCTTTTAATTGTGTGCTACCTTACGCTAATGCTCCTAACCACACAGGCCTAACTGCCTACCCTAAGGCAGAATAAAGCATGAACTTGGAAGCCATTTCAAAATTCAGCAAACTTTTAACACCAAACCACTCTCATGCACTGTGTTTAGTACCATGAAAATGAATGTTACAACATGAAGAAAATACAGTAAATAGGCCTATCCTGGTAGAAACTAAACTGGCGATATTTTTCAGTATGATTTTCTTATTATGTTAAGTAGCCTTAAAGCCTAGGCCTATTAAAGTGTTAGCTCTGCATTGGCTGTATGGAGCGGTTCCGCGAATATGAGAGACATTAGGCCTACCAGTGAATGTTACAACATAAAGAAAATACAGTAAATAGGCCTATCTTGGTAGAATTAGGCCTAAATTGGAGATAAACTTCGGTATGATTTTCATAGGCTACTATGCTACATAGGCCTAGCCCGATAGCCTAGGCCTATTAAACAAGATTTCAGTATGATTTTCTTAGGCTATTATGGTAAGTAGACCTAGCACGATATCCTAGTCCTATTAAAGAAGATTTCAGTATGATTTTTGTAGGCTATTATACTAACTAGGCCGATAGCCTAGGCCTATTAAAGGTTTCAGTAGGATTTTCGTAGGCTATTATGCTAAGTAGGCCTAGCCCGATATCCTAGGCCTATTAAAGACCTAAAATCAACATCGAGTTGAGACATTAAAATAGGCCTATTACCTCAGTATTAATGAATACCCTAAGCTACAGGTGAGTTCAAGTGCAAAGGGACCCCTTGTTATCGTCATAGGCCTAAGCTACGTTACCGTAGGCCTATACCAGCCTAAAGGCTGCCTTTTCTCCCATTCAACTTACGGGCTAAACTACAATGTCATTTAGAGCATGCATGAAGAATTTTTTACTAAATATTATCCTCACCAAAATATGCGTCTGGCAGCGTGAAGAGCCGACATCTTTGACAAGTTTTTTTCACTGGATTATCGTTGGTGGACCTTAAAATTATCACTTTTCATCAAAAATTATCGTAAAAATATATCGTATTTTGAAATATAACATCATAAGGAATAGGATAAAGGATTTGTTGAAAGATGTTTTAGTATGCTTATTTAATGAAACATACTTGTCAAAATCTATTTCTCTAAACTGAATGAAAATAAAATTTTAGAATTTAAATTCAAAAATATGAATATACTCTATTACAAACGAACTCAAAATTACTTTTTCTTGAGTGAAATTAAAATGAAACTGTAATAAACTCACTAAGAAAGAAAATTGATTATTCCAGTACAAAAATACATCAAAGATGATTCAGATACAAAACACATCAATGAGAGAAAGAGAGAGAGGTATGACTATTCATCCTGATCTTCTAATACGTTTTAGTACAATAGTGAACTGTTTAAAAATTAATACAGGATTCCTGTATTTTGACACATTCTGTCGTTAACAAAGCACCGTTAACAGTATCAGTATTCAGTCTGTCTAGTTATATAAAGATCTATCTTGCTAAAAACTCTTTCACATTCAGCATTTGAGTGAGGTAAACTTCAAAATATTGAGAGCAAAATTTGCAAGATCAGAAAAGTCATCCTCCTCTCTCTTCAAAATCTCAACCCAGAACTTATCAAAGTTAAGTATACCTTAGTTTAACCAGACCACTGAAAAGTATACCTTAGTTTTACCAGACCACTGAGCTGATTAACAGCTCTCCTAGGGCTGGCCCGAAGTATTAGACTTATTTAACGAGCTGATTAACAGCTGGACCGAAGGATTAGATTTATTTCACGTGGCTAAGAACCAGTTGGTTACCTAGCAACGGGATCTACAGCTTATTGTGGAATCTGAACCACATTATAGCGAGAAATGAATTTCTATCACCAGAAATAAATTCCTCTAATTCTTCATTGGCCGGTCGAAGCAGAACTTATCAGCTAAGATCTTATAATCGGTGACAAATGAACTTTCAAATACTGGAAGAAGTCTCCATTGGTCATCTGTTCTTTGCATCAGTGACATATCATCTGCTGACAGTTAAAGGACGTTCGGAAATGATAGGGTATAGTGAAGGAGTCGTCTCTGTAAATGTACTGGACAATGCGTTTTCAGGCGTAAACCAGCTTAACTTGGAGACCACGTTGTCACTAAAATCATACCTTTTCTTTATTTCTAAACAAGCTACTGTCAAGAAGTCTCTACTGCATTTATAAAAATCTTCCAAGTCACAACTCGTTTCCCTTAAATCTAACCTGTCAAGCTCAACACCCACTCCCTCACCAAGGTACATTTCAGTATCCTCAAGATATTTTTGTCTACGTGGATCCACTGTTTTAAGACTGGTTTTTACCACGTACTGCCTTTCCACAAATGAAAATAATAACTCCTTATATAGCAATGAAACTTTCATGTAGTGCTGTAATAACTATTTTGTCTGACTGAAAAAAAAAGGTATTGAAATTAGTGAACTTCGGCAAAACCCAGTCAAGAAAATGGTAAAAGACTTTAATAAAGGGATTATGAAGACTTTTAAAAATTAATTCTGCAGACATAACTCTCTCGGACAACTAGGTATCATTGAAATAAAGCCTCAGGGCTTCCCACTGCTCTAATATACGCCTCACAACAGCCACCAACGAAAGCCACTTTGTTTGCGATGGATGTTACATCTTGTATGGTTACAGGTTAAGAAACTCTTGAAACTGCACTGATGTGCTCTGCACTGGGATCCCATCATTCCGTTGCACATGTCAGAACCAAACCCAGTCATATTGGCAACCGGAATTTCACATACTGGTTGAATTGTGGCGGAATTCTAACCCACAAACAAAACAACAAACAACACTCACCCTGATCTTCGGTTGCTGGAGATGGATAAAGGTCGCCGCAACAACCACAACCGCAAACAACCACAAACACAACAAGGAAATACAAAAAAAAGAAACAGAACACACACACAAATAAACAGCACACAACAAGAAAACCAACAACTCCCAGAAAAAATACGACAAAAACTGTCCCACACAAGAACCACTGACCGGCACTAGCTCTGACTAAAGACTCCCAGAAAAACTGAAAAATCCTTCACATATTCCACAGACAGACAGACAGCGCCGCAAACAAACTAACGACCTCATCCCTCTTCCAACAACCGAAGCACTCACTCACGACAATTACACACTCTCTCTCTCTCTCTCTCTCTCTCTCTCTCACAAAACGTTGGGAAATGCTAAATAAAAACAAATTTATTCATCCCTCTATATTTCTCCCCCCTTTTAGCATTTCCCAACCAACACCTTTCACACCTCTTTCAAATCGCCTTACGCAACACCCACGGATGCTCACTAGCAGGTCCTCTAGATCGCGTTCATGGGCACGCAATCATTCTCTCAGAATCACTCTCTCTCCCAGCAACACTCAAACTCACATCATCTCCTCCATTTCTCTCTCAGATTCACGCTATCTTCTTCACTATTACCACTCTCAATTTCATCCACAATCTCATCTATACCCTCTAACTCGTTCCCAAATACCTCCCCAATTCTTCAACTAACCCATCCCATTCGCTCATTGACCTTTCCAATTCTTGCAACGATTCATTCATGCTTTCAATCACTCGTCTATCACTGCTACGCTCTCTTACTCTTACACTTTCGCTCACCTCCAACCGCTCACCAACCCCTACACGTTCAGTCAACTCAGTTATATCAAACCCGCATATGCTATACGTTCTATCCATACCATCCCATTCATCCGTATTACACGCTTTATCACTCATTTCCACTTTGGCACTCACACCCCTATCACACAACTTACGACCATTCAGTTTACTTACGTTCTTCCCTTTCTTACGTTTTTTACCATACTCTACCAAAACAAATTGCTGATCCTCCATACACAAGCTCTCATGCATACTTGGTTCACCCACATTCGATTTCAACCATTTATACACCCCATTCTCTCTCACATATTCCGGTACATCCTTCCATCTACGCAACTGGTTGTGATGCGCTCGCATTTCTCTCACACTACCATCTACACATACTTCCCTACAACATAACTAAGCCCACTGGGACCAACTTCCAACACCTCATACGGACCCTCAAATTTTTCACGCACTTTATTTACATTCAACCGCCCTTTCTCGATTACTTCTTTCAACACTTTCTCGCCCACCTTGTAACTTTCAAACCTTTCATGCGCCTTCTTCCATACCTCCCTATCATTCTCAGATAGGCCCAATCTCGGTCTCACTATCTTTTCAAAATTTAACACATATTTACACGGAGACATACCAATACCCTTATGCACAGTGGCGTTGTATACCCACAACGCTCGCCCAACGTTTACATCCCAATCATTATCACATTCACTCATCATACGTAATATCTCTGTCAACGTTCTCACCGTTCGTTCCGCCAATCCATTCGCACTGGGCATATACGGCGTAGAGTACACATGTTCTATGCCCCAATCACGCAACATTTGCTCAAACTCCCATCCAACAAATTCAGGCCCATTGTCACTCAACATTCGCGTCGGCTTGCACACGCACATTGGCAACATCACTTGACCCACCATTCTCGCCACAGTCTCACTCTTTTTTGTTCGAATCGCTACCGCATATGCAAACTTACTCAAATGATCTACCATTACAACCATTCCCACATGTCCTCTAGCAGTCACAGGCAACGACACACAATCAATCACAACCATCTCAAATAACCCTTTCATCTGCAATCGCAACACAGGTGGATTCGCATGCACACTTTGATACTTACCCTTCTGACAGTCCGCACACGTAATCGCTACATCCGCACAAATTTTACTCAATCCAGGCACATACAATCTCTCTCTCATACATTCCCATAATTTATTTTTCCCCAGATGCCCAAACCTATTATGCACCAATAAACACATACCCACGGCTGCGTCTTCCGAAAATACTGGCACATACACTTCCCCATCCCATATTCCTTCCTGATGCAAAAATAAACTATACCTTTACATACAACAAATCTCTTAGCACTTCAAGCTTCATACACTTCTAACTCAGACAGCCAACTTCCTACTCTTACACCCCTAAACACACTCTCTTAACATATTTATTTTCATGCACTGATTTTGCATCTGCTTAATTTCCTCTTCACTCAACAAATCATTTTCACTCCTTGCAATATCTACCATACCTACAAAACTAGTTTTAGACACATCCCCTCCTTTAACCTTCGTTATTTCCCTGCCGCCCTTTCCTAAAATTCCCCTCCCGACATCCACACTTATATCATGCATTCTCATAAAATCAATTCCTAATAAAAAACATGTTGGCATATCATTCTCATCCATGACTACAAAATTATGTATTATTTCAAATTCCCTAACTGAATTTTTAGTTGTACCTCCTCCCATACTAACACACTCCTTGTCCCAAACCATGTATCCTTACACTCGTTGATTTTCTTTTTATATCCCAATCGCACCTTTCCAATTCACTAACTACTGTACTACTCACTAACGACACTTGTGCTCCCGTGTCTACCAAACTACAATATTTATTCTGATCCACCACTACATTTGTTACTAATTTACCTTTCGCTTCATGCATACACGCTCTCACGGCTACATTCACCTGCTTAGCTTCCTCACAACTATCCTCATCGCATTCATCTTCAACGATATCCTCAACCCTACCCCGTATTCCCTCATTTTCCCCACAATCACCTTTCTTAACCAGCCAGCTACAAGTATCCTTTCCACAGTGAACATTTAAAATCACATTCATACCATTTTCATCCACCCTTCCTTTATACTCCACCGGCCTATTCCATCCAAAGAACAATCGTACTGTAATTTTAAACATTTCAGCCACTACCAACAAGACTTTCACTAACTTTTCCTCCTCATCTAATTCCCTTCCTTCCTCGCGCACTCCTCCTTCCGGCATCTCATTCATCACCTTTTCACGTAACTCGTTCATGCTCGCAGGTACTCCGTCAATCAACCCATTTGTTTCCAAATTACTCAACCCCCCAAACAGACATTCCCACACTCGATTCTCCCCTACATACTGTTGCTTTACCACAAATCCTACAGGTACTTGGTCCGGGTCCCAGTCGCTTCTAACCCTATCATCTCGTTCAGTCCACATACGCGACATAGCATCCGCAACAATATTCTGTCTACCTTGTACATACTCTACCTTAAAACTAAACTCATTCAAATCCTCTATCGTTCTCGCAATTCTAGCATTCACACTCTCCTTTTTAACCATATATACTAGCGGTCGATGGTCCGTCCGTATCACAAAATCTACCCCATATAAAAATACTTTCAACGCTTTCACACAAAACCTTATTGCAGCCAATTCCTTTTCAATCACCGAATATTTCAACTCTGCCTTTCCAAACGCCTTGCTCATAAGCAATTACTCTCAATTGTTCTCCCCATTCGCCTTCTGCATTTGTACCAAGCATCCTCCCATACTATATTTACTTGCATCCGTATACAGTTCTAGTTTATTCGCATTCTCACTATAGTCCGGGAAAGCCAACGTCACGTCTCTTGCAGCCTCCTCTTTCAATCTCTCGAACGCTTCGATCATTTGCTCATCCATTTCAATCTTACACAATTTCTCTTCCCCGTCCATTCAGTAAGTGGTTTCCCGATCCTGAACAATCCTTTATAAACTTCCTTCCAAACTCAATTAAACCCAAAAATCCTTTCAACTCACGCACGGTCCGGGGACGTGGAAATTCCCTACCTTATTCACGAACTTATCACTCTTCCTTACACCTCTTTCACTCACCATATGCCCTAGAATTCCACCTCCCCAGCCAACCAAGCACACTTTTCAAGTTTTACTTTTATTCCTACTTCTTCCAACCTTTCTAACACTCGTTCAAGCAGTTCCATATTCTCTTCTACAGTCTCACTCGCAATCAAAATATCATCTATAAAAACAGTTACCTTCTTGCGATCAAACCCGGCCAGAACCACATTCATTGCCCTTTGGAAGGCAGCAGGCGCATTAGCCAGTCCGAAACTTAATCTCCGGAACTGGTAGTGGCAGGAACTACTAGAAAAGGCCGTAATATGCCTGCTCCCTTCCTCCAGAGGCATCTGGTAATAGCCCCTTACCAAATCTAATTTTGTAAACACTTTCATTCCATTCATCTTGTACAGTCACGTTCAAAACTTACGATACTCTCAATCTAGATTTTCGGACAAATTGTCAACATAGAAAGCAACATCTGGCAACTACGGCATGGGAGGGTGCCGCAGGCATTAGTTGCTGAGGAGTCACTGATTTAAAGGGACACGTTATCTTTCTAATTATCGTAGTGGCTTACTTGTGATTTCGGGCTCTATGTTTTTACTTGAGAAAAGTTAAAAAGTAAAAAGCAAAATAACAAAAGCAAAGCTTTTGCGTTATTAATTATGTATAGTTTCACTATTCAAGCTCTCATTTTGAATTAAATCACATTACTAGGCCTATTGGTCCTTGACATTTGTTTGTATTAAGTTGTTCATTGTAGGCTTAATGCCTACTTACCCTTTACATATAATAAGTATTGATGCAAGTCTATTGTTATTTAACTGAATCATAAAGGATAAAAGGAATAGAAACAATAATTCACATAAAGATTTTAATGAATTATGAAACGTGAAATGCCCTAAGAAACTAAATATAAATTATATTTCATGCAATCACGCAAAGAACACAACGGAAATATGAAGCATAAAAATAGTCACTCTTTCTCACAGTTAACAACAGTTCGTCAAATAATTTAATTTTCCTACTGTGTCTTACACATTATGATAGTGAATAAAAAGTAATAGTAAATTTATATTCCTTTGGTATAATATGAATTAATATTCCTTTGGTATAAAAGTAAATAAATTTCCCTTTTTATAAAGATGAAATAATACATTATTAACCTATGACATAAATATGAATAACAAAAAAATTAGTCTAATATTTAGTATGACCTCCATCATTGTCAATCACAGCTCTTAGTCTATTTGGCATTGAATCTACTAACCTTTGACAATAATTATTCATCCCTCTTTTCGGTCTTAATGACCCACACAGATAGGCAGTGTTTGATCAGTGCAGGTTTGGTTTTTATTGTCCCAGTATCCCATTCCCTTACCATTTGTCCCCAAAGATTTTCTATCGGATTGAGGTCAGGAGATTTAGCTGGCCAGTCTATACGTATAACATTGTTCTGTTCAGCAAACCATTCGCTGACCACTTTCGAGTTATGAACAGAAGAGTTGTCCATTACAAGATAGACTGGCAAATGACCCGGTAGTAGAAGTTTCCTCACTGATGGGATCAGGACTTCATCCAGAATTTCTACATATTGCTGTCCGGTTAAACGCTCGTCGATGGGAATCAGTTCCCCTGGTCCACACGCAGCCATCCATCCCCATAATCCTGCAGAAATTCTTCCACTTCGCCGCGACGGTTGAATATTTTCTTTATTGAACCTAGAGATTGAGATACACAAAAAAATGTTATCGCAAGTAAACGAAGAAAATATCAACGCTGAATATCACCAATAGTCTATTAATAAAAATGAGCAATAAGGAATTTACATTGATATTGAGATTGTTTTCTCACTCTCGATAGGTAATTCGTTAGAATTCCAATAGGCTTGAAATGTTATCCTTGAAAGCAAAAAGAAAAGTTATATTTTAAGGAGCTTGTTGGTATTTAATCAGTGTAGTAAGGAACGTTCATGTTACACATAGGCCTAAGCCCACATGAAAACTATTGGTATTAATTACTTACCTTGCAGTTATTTAATCAATATAGTAAAAAAAGTTCATGTTACACATAGGCCTAAGCCTACATGAAAACTATTGGTATTAATTACTTACCTTGTAGGTATTTAATCAGTGTAGTAAAGAAAGTTCATGATACACATAGGCCTAAGCCTACATGAAACTATTGGTATTATTTACTTACCTTGTTTTATTAGGTCGCCAGCAGTGGAGTATACCATGATCGTCGCTAGCAAAAGTCTTCTCATCACACCATATAACGTTATCCCAGAATCCTGACTCAAACGGTAGATACTGAAGAGCGAAAGCTACTCGTTGCTCTTGGTGATTTTGAGACAAGGAGGGTTTGATTGCCGGTCTGCGGTGATGAATTCCTTGGTTGTGTAATCTCCTTCTCACCGTAACATTAGAGATTTGAAGACCTAATTCCTGATTCACTTTCGCAGCAGTTGTTATAGGCTGTGAGATAACTTTAGCAACGATCTGTTCATCCTGCTCTCTAGTAGTGCATCGGGGTCGACCTTTTCTAGGCTGATTCTGGAGGTTCTCTTCTTCGTTGAACCGTTTGATCCACCTGAATACTGTTGTCCGACTGATATTTAATTTGCGGCTAATTTCTTTCTATGGGGAGGATATTATTTTTATGCAGTTCTATTATGACTCTCCGTATAGCTAATGAGGTTTCTTGTCTTTTGGCTCCAGGATTTATTTGAAGTCGCCCAAGATGCTCCATCATCACAACGTGAAGTCGGGTCAGCGAGAAGTAGGCTAAATACTGAGCAGGAGCACCACCACTGTGTCACGTGACAAGTTGCACATTGCTTTGGCGGCTTTTTCAGGCGTGCCAACCTTTCGAGTCAGCAGTGCCGAATTTTCTCGTGCTGTTATTGTTTCGGAGATTGCGTGTGGTTGCCAGCCCTGATGTTATCGTTCACATTTCAGAATGTTTCGTTTTATTTCGTGTATAATATCCAGAAAGGCAAACTTTTGAGTAGTGAAGATTTTTATTTTATTTTATATTATGTATAGTATTAATATATGTACTGTGTTGCTCTTATAATTCAAAATAAGTTTATAAAAAAATCAAAATAATTCTTTTCACTTGTGAACGATAATCAAAGTACACAGTATCGTCACTAATGAACGCGACTGTACACACAATCAGACACCACATTCATCGGGAATCGCTCTTTCACAGTTACTTCATTCACCTTCCGATAATCCACACACATTCGCAAACTTCCATCTGGCTTACGTACCGGTACTATGGGGCTATTCCAGGCGCTCGTACTCCTTTCAATCACTCCCACCCTCTCAAGCTCCTCACACTGCTCCTCTATCTCACGATTGATAGACGGAGAAAAATGTCGGGGACGCTGATATATGGGGGTGTCGTCTTCCAGAACTATTTTAAATTCCGGAAGCTTCGATCCCCCAAAATCCTCGTCACCACGACTCAATGCCCCCTGCCTATCCCACAACATTCTCCTCAATCGTTCTCTTACGTTATCACTTACATTTTCATCTACCTTTACTCTTTCTTTCAACTCCTCATACGTCCAATCATTAGCTCCTTTCAAATCACCTGTCATCACCTGCCGTACCTTCACGTACCTCTCATCATCCACATTCACCAACGTACGTAATATTCCCACGCAATCTCCCTCACATATTCCTCGGACTCCTTCTTCCTGACACTCGGCAATGACGTTATATATACCCTCGGATCTCCCATGTTCAAACCCCATCATATACACACACATTTGCCCTGACTAATTTATTTATGTCTATTCCTCAACCACATACTCACACCTATCATTGTTGGCTATCCCGAGGCTATCCGGCCATGCCACTTTCACACTCACAACTTCTCCAATCTCATGTGGCACTTTTACCCTCTCTGTCGCAATTACAGGCACTCTCTTCCACAATTTTTCTCAACCCTACCATCCTTCCCCAAATACAAATCCCCAAGCACATCCCCTTTCATACGTAATTCAATTACATTCATACTAGGACGGACCACCATCCCGCATTTTTTCAAAAACTCACATCCCAATAATATATCATATTTATCATTCGTACTTTCAATCACACAAAAATCACTTTCATCCATCACTACACCCCAATTTCTAACCGTTCACACACTCTTCCAACCACTGCTACCCCTAAATTTCCAATCCCTCTTACTTCCCCCTGACAGTTCCTAATCTCACACGTATTCCTTAATTTCTCACATCCATTCTTAAATATGACATTCATACTACACCCGGTATCTACTAAGGCAATCAATCTTACTCCTTACAACACACTTGCACACTCATGCACTCGTCAGTCTTTCCAGCAAAACCTCCCTCATGCAACAACCCCTCACGTACATGCATCACACGCACCGCTTGCATCCTGGAGGATCCACCCATTTGAACCCCCTTCACACTCAGTTTCCCGAATTTGCTGTCACAGTCACCCTCTTTCGTCTACATACACTTGATACATGCCCTTCCATTCCACATTCGTCACACTTCGCTCTCGGTTCTGAACACATTCTCGCATAATGCCCATTCTTACCACAGTTACCACATATTACATTCACTCGGGTACCCCTACAACCATTAGCAACATGACCCACCTGTCCGCACCGGTAGCATTTAACCCCCCTATCTTTCGTACACTCCCTTACCAAATGTCCCGGTTGCCCACACCCGAAACACGCTCCTATAGCCCACCTACACTCATTCTTTGTATGTCCTTCCTTTCCACATCTAAAACACTTCGCTCGACTTCCACTCACCGACCTTCCTTTGTACACTACTATCCCTAACCCGTCCAACCCGTTGTTCCCTTACAAACCCATCATTCATCCTCACTGGCACCTCTACATTACTTGCTCTTACACTCCTATCTATTACACTATCGGCCATTCTCATTGGGCCCCTCAACACTGCATCCCTAAAGCTTCCGAACTCTGGTACTCTCTCATCTACCCCAGCCCTTACACTCACACTTCTGCTCTCTTTTATAACCCTGTCAAGCTCATAATCTTCTACAATTTCCAAAATTTCTCCCCAAGTCAACCTTTCATTCGTCCATCTTTTCTTCTCCTTCCGCTTCAAGTTCACAAATTCTCTAACTCCATCTGGCACTGTCCCTAACAACTTCCGTACTAACTCCTTACATTCATCTATCCCATCATCCCCAAACTTCTTCCTTGCCAACGTCTCCAGCCTACAAGCATACAGTGACAAGGTTTCCCCAGCTTTCATTCTTGCCTCATCAAATTCATTCTTCCTCTTATACTTAACACTCCTTTCATACGCCTCGCTTGCTCAACTAATCTAGCTTTCACCTTGTCATACTCAACATCCCCCACACTCATAATAACCCTATACATATCAAGTAAAAACCCAGTCAAATACTCTCCTAATTCTCGTGCCCACACTCTCTTACTTTCCCCATACTTATCCTGACAAAACCTTTCATACTCCCTAAAGAAATCATGCACATCCCTACTTCCATACTCATTATACTTTTCACACCAGGGTACCTCCCTCACATACATAGCCTTTCTCACTTCTTTCTCACTTTCACTCTCACTTTCGCTACTTTCGCTCTGTCCTTTCATACCCTCTTCCGAATACAAAGAGTCCACTTCTGCACTTACATTCATCTTACTCATTACACTCTTCTTCCCCTCTTTTTATCCACTTTTATCCACTCACCTCCATCCACCTCACTATCACTACTGCCTTCACCCTCTCCCTTCTTTCCTGCCTTCCCCACTTCCTTACCCTTCTTACCAGTTTCCTTTCCCTTTTCCTTCTTCCTTTTTCTTCCCCTGACTTATCCTTACTTTCCCTCTGTTCCTTCCCTTGCTTTTCATTCCCTTTTCCTTACCCTGCCTCTCATTCCCTCGTTTCTTACTTCCTATTCCCATATCACTTTCATCACTCACGCTTCCATTCACTTCTTCCTCCTTTTCTTTCTCTCTTGCCCCTTCACGTTCCAGAGAACCTGCCTCCAACAGCCCCTTCTCCAAAAACACCCTTGAACATACCTTTCACCATTTCTTCCACACTTCTCATCATTCCCTCCAACTTTTTATCCATCCTCTCTTCCATTCTCTCTTCCATTCTCTCTTCTGACTCTTTCATCTCCCCTTTCATTTCTTCTTTTGCACTTCTTAGCATTCCTCCCATCTCCTCCAACTGACTCCTCAACTCCTCATTCTCACTCCTCAGCTTTCCATTCTCCTCCTCCAGCCTGCCCTGGAGTTCCCTAGCCACTGGAGTTCTCTCTCAATTTCTCTATCTCACTCATCCTGACCTTTTACTCTCACTCGACCCACCACAGACAATCTTAACGGCTATTTTACAACAGCCCCACGTTGGGCGCCAAATATTATGTGGCGGAATTCTAACCCACAAACAAAACAACAAACAACACTCACCCTGATCTTCGGTTGCTGGAGATGGATAAAGGTCGCCGCAACAACCACAACCGCAAACAACCACAAACACAACAAGGAAATACAAAAAAAGAAACAGAACACACACACAAATAAACAGCACACAACAAGAAAACCAACAACTCCCAGAAAAGCATACGACAAAAACTGTCCCACACAAGAACCACTGACCGGCACTAGCTCTGACTAAAGACTCCCAGAAAAACTGAAAAATCCTTCACATATTCCACAGACAGACAGACAGCGCCGCAAACAAACTAACGACCTCATCCCTCTTCCAACAACCGAAGCACTCACTCACGACAATTACACTCTCTCTCTCTCTCTCTCTCTCTCTCTCTCTCTCTCTCTCTCTCTCTCTCTCTCTCTCTCTCTCTCTCTCTCACAAAACGTTGGGAAATGCTAAATAAAAACAAATTTATTCATCCCTCTATAGAATGTTGTCATTACTCGTTCAAAAAGATTTTTAACAGAAGCACCTTCTGTAATACGTTCTGGATTATTAACGTCATAGACATTATCGAGTTCCCGAAATTTACACTCAACTGCCCCAACATTATGATCATAAAACCTTACTACAACACGAAGTTTTGACTGAACCTGTATCGGTTGATTCATCACAGAGTACACTAAATTCGGCTTCTTTTGATTCTTTAGCAAGCTCTTCCTTATAAGACAAACCAATGGCATTTTTAACAATTCCGGTTGCTTTAGTACGTTTTAACTGGAGAGCTTGCACCCTCTCTGGATCTTGGAAAATGTCCTTTAATAAATCCGTCACGTGATCCATCACATGAAAAGGAAGACTATGTTCGAGAAGGAAACCACAACATTTAATTTCAGCCACAGATACAGTATCTACAGGCTTTTTCACTTGTTTCTTATAAAATGAGGATACCGAAAGCTGACTGGCAGCTGCATCTTCAAAAAAGCTCTTGTTTTTGTCCTTTGCTGACTTTACATCGAGTTTTCAGTGAATTATCAGGAACTCCCTGCAACCGGCTTTTAAATTCAGGAGGCAATTCCCATTCTTTTCTAAACTTCTGCTGTGTATGAGAACTTGGATTAGGCCTAACCTACAAATTGAAAAATAAACTGGCTAAGCGTACATATACAGCATCAAATTATCACATATATTTGTTTTTCTAAGTGCTTTTCCCTTTACTAGTAAGTGTTAAGAGTCAAAGCTACCCTATTTAACAAACACACATGCATCTAAAATTGAGAAAAATCACGTCACTTAATTCACATGCCGCTCGGCTTAGGCCTAGGTTTTGGTATTACCTACAGGAGGGTCTTCGGCATTTATCCGTGATTACACTTGTAATTATATTCAAATTACAAATAACGCTTTGCAAAATTTATATAAAGTAGTCTGTATTACTGAAATTAGGTATTAACCCTTCGACAATTAACTAAATTCTCGGCTGCTAAAGAGTTAGTAGTCGTACATCAGTAGAATTCATTATGCTTATTCCTTTGCAACGGCTCCCGGGTCCCAAGTTCTTCTTTGCTAGTTTTTATACGAGACTATTTCATTATCAGACTTTTCTTTAACTCATGAGACATTTACTTCCTCCTATCTTGCGTACATCTTCCTCCGATTATTATTATTTTTAAATTGACTGAACCTACGACAAACAAATGAAGGTGGCTGTGTTATCATAGTCGCACATACTTTGATTCCTCTTGTAAATAATCTTTGAATTTTCTACGCACGAAAGCTGGTATTTTCCTACAGAGTAACTTCGACTTTATGGGTTTCGCTTAATTTATGTCACCTTCTTACTCTGCCCGAGTCATATGTTCTGTATTAAATTTTTCCTCCGTGTTCTTTATTTCTCCCACCTGATTGGTTTTTTTTTCTTACTTTTTTCAAAACAAAGTTTTGAGTACCAATTCTACCCTGGTGAGAGTTTCATTGTTAGAAGTTATATATATATATATATATATATATATATATATATATATATATATATATATATATATATATATATATATATATATATGATTTTATTAATGAAACTCTAACCATGGTAGATTTGGTGCTCATTGTTAAAAATTATATATATATATTGTATATATAATATAAATTTTATATATATATATACATACACACACATATATATATACATATATATATAATTGTACATATCTGTTTTTTTATATTTTGAAATTATTAATTCTAGTTGACCCCTTTTTTTATATATTTTTACTGATGAGCAATACCGTCGTATAGCCTACCTCTGTTAATAATCAGTATGCATATAATGTATTCAGACGTCACATTCTTACGTTTGTGTATTGTGCACATTCTTGCACCTATCAATCAGTGTACGGAAACGGTTCTGTCCGTGAAAAATCAACAAAACATTCTTTTATACAGTGGTATTACCACAACATCGGCCCCGAGTGCCGAGTTCAGCCCTCGCTCAAGTCATCAATATGCTTCCATTGCTAGACTACGGCCTGACTCTCCGTGAGCTAAAGTGGGTGTGGGTCTGTTTGTTGGGGATAAGGTTGGATAGGCCTGCCTGCCTTCACAGGCCTCGTGTAGTTGATCAAACGTATGCTTGTTTGGTCTGTGGGAGACTGTGCAATGACCTATCCCTCGCCTGCGCTGCCCATAAACCAAATGGTACCTGAGTCAATCTGACTTCAGTAGGCCTACTCTTTGTAATGGGCAAGTTTAAAAATTTTTCACTCAGTAATTTTATGGTTTGATTTGAGAAACTCGCTGGCACAAGAAAGCAGCTACCTATTCTGACAGTCGCCAAACCATACGACGGACGGACGGAGACGCAAGGTTACCTGTCAAAAACGCATTACGTTTAGTGGGCGTGGCTAAACTTGTCAAGCACGAAAGCATAACACCAGATTCGTTCAGTACGTAAATATCAAATTTCTCCCAGAAAGACGTAGGTTCACAACCCAATCTTTCTTTAAAACTTACACAATATTCATTTATGAAGACTTTGATTTTTTTAAAAGACATGATAATATAACTTTCTTAGAAACACTGTAATAAGACACTATAGATATTTTTTTAGTTATTACTGAAGAGAACGAATCGCAATTTCATTGTCCATAGACTAGGTAAAGAGTTGAACAATTCACATCCCTGTTTTTTAAATAATAGAATTTTCACACAACGGCTACAACTCCATACTTTCGGTCCCTATTTCAGTGGCAAATAATGAAAAGACCCCTTAAAAAACACCGACTTCCAGCTGTTTCGGTGTCGAGACGTCTTCTCACTTTCGAGACTTCTGATTGGTCAGCCGCAGCAAACCCTTCTCCTATTGGCTGCCGAGACCCGTCTGGCAGAAGACTGGGGAGATACGCGGCCATGTTGTAAAAGTGTAAACAAACCTCAGGTGAGAGACTTCTAAGGTGAGATTATACGTCGACGAGTGTTATTTGACAACGTCTTTCGCGGACGGAAACCACGTATCGAGTATTTTTATGTGTTTTTGTGGATGTTCTTTATTCAGTACATGTTTTGTAGATGAGTTTGCATAGAGGCATTTAGGGATTCTTTCGTATGCCAAGCGTAGCCATTGATAGGATAACTCAGGATATTTTGCGTAATGCTTTTGGTAATTAACGATAAATTGAAATGATAATACTCTGATACATTAATTCTTAGCCAGAAATACGAACCATATATTTTAAAACTGGTTATATGAGCTTATTAGTCATGTTTTGTGTGCTGGGAGAGAGGCAGTTGTCAGTGGAAGGGATTAATTTACTTCCGGATGGATTAATTTGCCATATGTATTATTGAATATAAGATATATAATTCGAATTCATGAACGGTACTTGTACACAATGAGCCGGTGTTAAATTGGGGAAACTGTCCTGAAAACTGGTAGGAGTCAATAAACATTTGCTACAATAACTTAGGAATGTATGAAGTTTTAATTGGTTGCAGATATTAGGTAATTATCAAATAATCGAGAAACGGTAAGTTTCAATTTGCTTATTGCCCCAGGGTTTGGCCAATGACATCTAAAAGCCGTTGGTTAGAAGCAAATAGAGACAAGAATGATACAAGGCCGGTGATTTACATTGTGACAGAGAAACTAAAAGAAATAGAATGCTTAAAAATAGAAATTATTGTTACTTAGGGATAGAAGTAGACGAAAAGAGAAGTTTGGTCGTGAAACAAAAGGGAGCCTGTTGAGAATGAGGGAAGCAGTGGAAAAACCAAACCTTACTTATCTAACCTGGCTTAGGGTGGCTTGCCCTGACTTGGCCAGGGTGGGCATCACCCCTAGACCCCCAAATAACACTGAGCATCGGAAACATGGATTGAGCTTCTGTTTGTAGCTAGTTAGTGTTAGAGCCTGCTCCTGTCATTCTCATAACTACCCAACAAGAGAAAATAATGGGGAAAGAAAGGAAGTGAGCTTAATATACCGTACTAGGTAACAGTGAAAAACTACCCCAAAGTATTCAAAGATGGCATGGTCATGTGGGATGAATCAAAGATGATAGGTTGGTAAAAAGAGGATAATTCAGAAGTGTTAGGAGGAATGAGTAGAGGAAATCCTAGAAAGTGATGTCTAGATGATTTAAGAGAGTTATTAGAAAGATAGGACCTTACCTGGAAGTGCAAGAGTACTTGTAGGACAGAGATGCATGGTCCAGTGTATGCAGGGGGGGTTTTGACCCACTGCTCCTTTAAGGTAATTTGTTTCTATTACCAAAATGCTGATAAACTTGAGCTATGCTGTCACAAAATCCTTGCCGTGTCAGTTGTTTGACCGTGCATCTTTCTGACCTAGCCAGACACTGATAGAGGGTAAAAACTAAAATACTGAATGAATTGTGGTTCATATCTCATTCAGTTAATCTTTGTAAGATGAAAATATTTGAACTTTTAAGTGTACAGTTTTTCTTTGTAGTGACACTGATATAGTAAGAATATTTAATATTTTATGAGAATAATTAATTTAACTGAAATTGAGCATTTGTTATACAGTATATTATAATGAAAATTTGTCAAGCTGGTACTGAAAATGTATCAGACCAGTTTATATTTGTGAAATCTTAAGTTTATCCATCTTGTGTTTCTTAATCTTTTCAGATATGAAGAACTTGAAAAGGGACACACTTGACATGCCCAGCTTAACTGGAAGTGAGCCCATCCAACAAATGCGTTGTGGTATAAAGTTATTGTCAATTTCTCCTCTTAAAATTAAGTATTGACCAAAAAAGCTTGCTGTACTGTAATTTTGTACGATCAGAAGATTAGAGTGAGATTATGTGGATGTGTATCATGAAAAGTACAATTGTAATTTGATTACAGCACTTTTGATGTGATTATTTTGTTCCTTAGAGCATAGTGGTTATAGGTTATGATAATCAGCTCAGTATCCCCATACTCTGTGGAAAATCTGGAAGAATATGTGTAGTTACAGTGCAGCCCTCTTGCTTACTAAAGTACTTTTGTTATTACAGTTATTCATAATGCAGGATATGTAGCTTGTATTTTGTAAACTTAGCTGCAGAATGTAATGTGAAGTCTACATATTTTTTTATGCAGTGCTGTACTGATAAGTATATTTTGGAATCTCACAGGTTACCAGTTCAAGAAAGCTTTCTTAGATGTACATCTTTTCAGTTTCTCCGATTGTGTGTGTGTGTCATAGTAATCTAAATAGATCTTTGTTGTAATAATTTTTTCCGTATAATATGAGTAATGCTGTTTATAACTCTAGTCAAGACTAAGGTAACAAAGTAGGACACAGCTCTCGTAGAAAATGAATAATCAGGAAAGTGAAGGGGTTCAGGAGTATCACCAAGTTCTGGCTGGTGTCGAGTGTCACGATGGTTCCGACATGGTTGCCAGCCTGGCCATGGTCACCGACGACAACTCTGTTAGCGGCGACGTGTCGAGCGAAATCATAACCGGTGATGTGACTACAGAGGTCATAACGGGGGAGGAGATTATAACGGCTAACGAGACCTTGGTGATATCGTCGGACGGGGATCTGAACAGCATAAAGGAAGTGGAGAGTGGCAGTAATGGAGACCCTCTGCAGGTCAACGAGGAAGAGAAGACCCTGCAAGAGCAGTTGGTGTTCATTCATCAGCATGATCAGCACATGGAAGAGCAGCAGCAGCAGAATTTGCAAGTCAGGTCTCAGCATATCATCTCAGCTCAGCAACCCCAGGTCCAGCAGCCTGCCCAGCAGCCGGTTTTGACCGTTACGAGTACGCACCAGCATCCCGTGTCTCACGGAATACCGATAAGACCGAACATAGGTGATATTGTGCCAAGTGTGTTGCCCGTAAGTACAAATAATTCAGTTCCTTCCAGCCTACCCAGCAGTATCTCTGGTGGACCTCTGTGCCCAAGTAACATATCACTCAATTTGCTTGCTAATCCCTCAACCGTAACTACCACTGTGGAACAACCCAACAATGGACCTTGCTCATGTTTTGTTTGTGGTCGTCACTTATCAGATCCCAGCGAAAGGTTTTATTATTTAAAATCCCAAAAGTTATTTAATACACAAATTACGTTGCTAGAATTGTTGAGTGATGTATTGAATCAGACTGTGGTCACGAATACTGGATCTGTAGATTTGTGCTCAAGGTGTTCGGAACTGATAAATGAAACCGATAGTGCTTACATGCATCTGAATCGTTTAAAGAAGCAGATCAGCAACTTGTTCACAAGCAATCAGCGTCCAAAGTTAACATTCCAAGTGTTACCCAAAACTAGTCATTTAGGGGCAGTTGGGTTAAATTCTGCTCCAGTAGTGTATCACCCTCCAAAACTGAATTTAGATGATTTAGCAGCCACTAGACCCAGACGAGGAAGGCAGCCCAAAAAAGTTGAAATGCTCAAGAAAAACAAATCTGAGTCGGCAGCATCAGAGACACCTACCGTGCAAGTTAAGAGGAAGGGTGGCCGTCCGCGTAAGCCCTACGCCTGTCACATATGCAAGCGCAAATTCCTCACAAAGGAGATGGTGGCCAGTCACATGATCAAAGAGCATGATATGCATCCCACGGGGTTGGTGAGACCTATTTTAGGGGCGCGAGATTCACCAGAGCCTGGTTTGGGTGTGCAGGATCATGGCAAGAGTGAGAAGACCAACAACAAAAGTACACAAGTTAAACAGGAGCAAGAAGACTCCAAGGAGAAAAGTGTGGTTCCCATTAAAAGTAGTCCTTTGAAAGTAGAATCTGTATCTAGTAGTCTGTCAAACACCATCGTATCCGTGACGCACTCTGGAATTGGGCGTTCCTTTGCAACTGCTCTGAATTCGGTAGAACAGCCAAAGGTGGGGATGGATGCTGCATCACAGTTGCTTGCTTCCATGCGCCCCATTCAGCCCAAACCCCAGACCATGATACAGACGGCACCAGATGGTTCGATGGTATTGTTAATGAATCCAACTGTTGTTGATTCATCGCCAACTGTTATCAAAGTAACTCCTGGATATATGAACCTTAAACCAGGTCCTTATGCCTGTGACAAATGCAGGAAGACATTCCTCGATGAAAAGAGTCGTAAGATGCACAGGATAGCTGCCCACGGTTTTAGGAAGCGGAAACGAGACGACGACGAGGAAGAGGAAGAAGATGAGTATGGAGATAAGAATGACGGCCACGAAAATTTATGGCATTGTCGCGTGTGCGAGAATTCTTTCACGAGCAAGAAAGCACTTGCGGACCACAAAAAGTCTGTGCACCCACGTTGCAGTGAAAATGGTGGTGTTACCGATGGGAGACATCGTGTTCACCCTTGTGACGAGTGTGATCAAATATTTAATTATAAATATGAACTAGAACGCCATCGAGAGACGCATGTGCCTTACACACAGATGGGCCCTCACGAATTTGTGTGCTGTGTTTGTGGGCTGAAGGTTGCAAGTAAGGCAGCGTTGAAGATCCACCTTCACCGTTTCCACAACAAAGACGAAGAGACGAAGGACTATCTGTGTTCTGAGTGTGGCTATATGGCTTCCACCAAGAAAGCCTTCACCGACCACCAGCGTATCCATAGTGACGATCCCGGTCCCAAAGCCCGGTGCACAATCTGTGACAAGGAAATGCTTGCATCATCTTTCAAGATCCACATGCTTCGCATGCACGGAGAAGCCAAGCATCCCTGTGATACATGTGGCCTGAGGTTTACAGTGAGATCGGACTTGATGAGACATCTCAATACGACTCATTCAACTTTGCGACCATATGATTGTGATCTGTGTGCAGAGAAATTTATTACCTCCGACGCCCTAAGGTATGTGATTGTTGTATGGTTAAATAGGACTGCTTATGTGTTGCTTATACAAGTTTTTGAACGATGGATTTATCATTTACTGTATATAACTGTTCTGACATGACCTTTACTCGTGCAACAATAGATTTATAAATTTATTGTTTTTTATAAACAGATATTTCTTTCATGATACGTTGTCACAAATAATGATGAAAATATGATGAATTAAAAATATGGGTTTTTAAAAAGTAAAATCTATTTTTTATACAACCTGTCAATTTACATCTGCCTGCAGATATGAAATGATGGGGTTAGGTTAAGAAATTTAGCTTCAGAGAGAAATCAAACAGAATTTGGGCTTCACAAATTGCCTTCTTAGGCAGATACAAACTATGGTTTTATAAGATTTATAACTGCGAGGGACATAATTTAGTGATAGAAGTGAATCTTGGTACTAACATTTGGTCATGACTAGGTGGGCCTTGTTAATGAAGTCATAAGTTGGTAACCAAATTTAGAGAAATATCTAAAAGGTGATGCATACCAGCGAAGTGGGGTTGGGGAGCATGGCCCCCCTGAAGATCCTTGCCCATGGATCATTGGAGGATGGCATAAGAAAATTAGGATGATGAGTCTAACATCCTCCCATTTTTTTCATGAGGCTGCTACAAACGTAGTTAGCAGATAATTCAAATCCATATGTATCTCTTAAAGAAAATCATATACAAGTAGAAGGAGACCTCCACATCACCATTCAGAATTGTATTAATGTCCTCAGTTAGCTTAAAAGTGATAGATGTTGAAATGGGCCTGGCCTCTTGACCCTTGACCTCAAGAGTGAATTCCTCAGACTTGGAGGTGGAAGCATATGTGCATATGCTTGTAAGAAAAAATACCTTACATAAAAGGACATTCTTTGAAGATTCACACCAAAAAGTACTGGCAGATGAAAACATACAGGAACCTCTTTATCTAAAAGATTTGGTTCTCTCCAGGTAATACCTCACAGCTCTGGCAGGACACATGGCAGGGTCTTCTTGGTTACTTAGGTGAAGGGGAGGAACTCTTATATCAAAGTTTGGAATTGGATGAAGGAAAGAGGAAGTTAATTGTTGTGCATCTAGGCACATAAGAGCAACCGATGGTACGTGAGTGCTTGGAATAAGAAACTTGGCAAGAGACTGTATAAAGTTCACTCACCTTGCAAACAGAGGCTAAGGTGAGAAGAATCCTTGGCAGGTGCTTAGGGTAAGTCCCAGTCTGGAGGTTTCAAACTTCAGAGTGGAGCCTCTCATTCAGAAAATTGACACAGATGTTTAAGATGAGCAGAAGAGGATAGACTTATCCTTCTACCTTTTAAGTGCCTGGGATATTGTTTGTCTGTACCCTTTCATTGCAGACACAGACAACTTGTCTGGCTATCTATTGAGTACATCTGATATTTATCTGTTGTGGGAATAACTGCACTGATTACAGACGTGCACTACTGTGCCTGGTATAAACTAGTTGCTGATTCCTTTCCTGGTGTGGCAATGGTTTTTGCAACCTATGCTGAAAATCCTTTCATGAGATCTTGCTTGATAAACTGAATATGTAATTGAAGGAGTTGAAGATTCTTGTGGAAGGGACAGATGTGAAGTGTCCACCAAAGCTTGTCCTGTGATGGAAGGGCTGTGGAAAGGTCCACCAGGAGACTCAGAAACCAGACTTTTTATGGTCATAATGATGCTATTAAGGTTATTACACCATTTAGTTGTGTTTCCAGTTTGTCTAGAACTGGTCTGATGAGGGAGAAGAGAGGAAAGGTGTAAACCTTCATGTTGGCCTTTGGAACCATAAGAGAGAGTGTGTCACCCATGCATCAAGATTTGGAAGGACAAGCCAGCAATTTGGGAGCTGATTGTAGTGGCTGGTAGCTCGACTATTATGAAATGGGCAAACATATTAGCTGTTAAAAGGAAAACAAACTCTGCAGTTGTTTTAATTGGCTAACAGATCCAAGCACTTAAAGATGGGTGATCCAGGCCAGGCCTAAAGAGGATTATCACTCACAAACAGTGAAGAGTAAGGAATAATTCCCACACTGAGCCTAAGAAAATTAATTTATCATCCAAGTGAAGCAAGATGATAATGAAATTAGTAAAGATCATATAAAATGAGATGGGAACAAAGTTTTGGAGGCGTCTGTAGATTGCACTGCCATAAATTTAGGCTACCATAAAGTAATGGGTTTGTGTTATTTAGATATAGTAATGCTTTTCATCAACCCATTGTTGATATAAGTGAATTTTGTGTCTACTGTGTATATTATATTTCCTTTTGATGTTGAGCAGTACCTCGACCTCATCTGAAGGTTACACCTTTGTCTAATTGTCTCCCTGTAAATACAGAAGGTTGCATGTACATCAAGGAATTCTTTAGTTAGATAAAATCATTTTTGCTTGGGTATCATTTAACAGTTGTGTATCACTCAGTCATGTGAAGGTTACAAATGCAAAATATTTACTGCACTGAAAAGAACCACTACTGTATATGCCAAAGCAATGTCATGACATCATTTTATGCCTCAACAAATAATGGTTTGTTTCAATATTTTGTTTGTATCATTCCCGTTTTTTTTATTGATTGATTGATCGACAAATTTACGTTTTGATTTTTGAAATTAACCTTTCCTCTCCATTATATAGCTTTTACTTCTGTGCCAGCGGTAGTAAAAGCTATATAATGTAGAGGTAATATTTAAAAAATAAATATAAAATTAACTATTCATATATTTGCCATACTGTACATTTTATGTAATTTGTGCGTAAAACAGAAAAGTCTTGAAATGTTTGGGTTAGAAATTAGCGAAAGATTCTTCCAGGTACCACCGCAACAAAGTACATTCAACCGTGCACCATTATTGCGAGTATTGCGGTAAGCGATACAAGTGGAAGGGAGAGTTGAGGACGCACATTCAGCGCAATCACATAGAACGCAAGGAACGGTTTCAGTGTTCCCTCTGCTCCCGCAACTATGCCGATCGCCGGAAGTTGCGACACCACATGACCACGAAGCACAATGTTCCTAAGGAGGTTACTGTCACCTATTATGAGTGCAAGGGCAATTACCAGGTAAGTAAAAAACAAGTACAATATTAGGTCTCAGACATCAGTCATTATGGGTTTGTTTAATTATCGTTTTCAAGGTGGACTCGTCTAATTTATAATTTATGTTATTTCTCCATTCATTTATCAACATTTAAAGCCATCGTTAAGAAAGTTATCTTTTACACTTGCTTGTCTAGTAAAGCATTGTTTTTATTGATAGTTTTTTTTTTTTTATTTTCATCACAGTAACATAAATCACAATGGCTGAAGAACTTAATCTGCTAAAAATATGTTACAAGGAGCCCCACCTAAAATACAGTAATCCCACAAATCACTTGCATATAGTTTTTCCTGTTGATTGAATTATTTGTCTTATAATATTTATTTTAATTTTATTGAAATTACTCATAACTCCAAGAAATAAACATTGATTTTACTTGCATTCTTTATTAGCTTGCTTATTCTCACTAAATGAACACCAGGATAAACACAAAAGATTAGAAAATAAACTTAGGCCAGTTTTCCCCAAACCCCTTGCCAATCTGCTTATTTTCAAATGCAGTGTGTGCACCATATTCCGTCATATATACAGTTAGCAGGTCAACAAACCCTTAAACCCCGTAGGGGGTTAGTGCCGTCAGTACACCTCATACGGTGCAATGTAGGCATTACTTAAGGTTCTTTGCAGCGTCCCTCCGGCCCCTAGCTGCAACCTCTTTCATTCTTTTCACTGTACCTCCGTTCATATTCTCTTTCTTCCATCTTACTTTCCACCCTCTCCTGACAGTTGATTCATAGTGCGTCAGCTGCTTTGAGGTTTTCCTCCAGTTACACCTTTCAAACTTTTTCACTGTCAATTTCCGTTTCAGCACTGAATGGCCTTAGGTGCGCCAGTGCTCGGCATGGATGCCTAAAATCTGTAAATCAATCTATCAGTCTAACAAACCCTTAAAAGTAAGCCAGCCGTGTTTCCATAACATTACCAAAATGTAGAAAGCAGAACGTTTGGAGATGGAATAGTCATCCCGTTAAACCAATTATGCTCAACATAAGATATGGACAGTCAGGGCTGCAGTGTATGTTTGCATAAAAATTTGTGATTTGAGCCTAATTTTGCCATGGCACAACTTAGTATCTGCTCATACACATGTAAGTTACTAATATCCATAAAGAAGGAAGGGACTGTATTCCCTGCAGCTCAATAAACACATTTTTATTAGAATCCCTGCATTCAGGAATGTTTCAGAATAAAAACAGTGAGTGGTAGAGTGAGGAAATGAGAAGTTGATGGAAAAAAAGATATAATATTTGAGGTGCAGTGGCTAAACAGAAAGGAAGACGCAGATATCAGTTTGGTGTCGCCTCTTTTGTGATCTTCAGTTCTTGTAGAGAGAGAATGTCTTGCAATTTTCGAGAAGTGTGATGCTCTGCTTTAGTCAGTAAGCTCTTTCAACATTTGTACAAGAATGGGGTAATAAAGAATAAAGACTTTAGCCTTCAGCTGAAAGGAATGATTCCTAGTGCTTTCCAGTTTAATTTAGATAGCCCATTTTGTTTGTAGACTGACACTCTCGCTGGTTTCCTTCTGAAAGTATGCAGGCACTGCGTTTACTTAGACCCTAATTAGCTATGGATTTTTTGTGAGACACCAGGTTTGGATTTTTAGATCGTCTCAAGCACACTCCACGTAACAGGACTATTGCTTGTGTGCTCTGAGCAGCTTTTTCAATTTGGGGAACTTTCCTCAACCTCATTGCCTCCAGCAGATCTAAAAGGATTTCTGGTTTTTCAGAACATTGTTTTTACTTCAAGCAACCAGGATGCAAGTCAGACCTTATGAGATCAGTTTTAGTCAGTGAGAATTTGTCATCGCCTTCTGTTCCTCTCCTACTATGAGATTCAAGGAATTTTTCATTTTGGCTAAGACCAGTCAGCTGTGTGCATCACACAGCATCTCGTGGAGATTTTGCTTCCCATGCTCATGAAGTTTCTTAGGTTCTTGACTTGACTGTGGGTTAGGACCTCAAGCATAAGAATATTTTCTTAGAGTTTGTAAGGTCATCCTTCTCTTCCATTGGTCTATTAGTTTATCAGAATGAGTTAAGGCATCAGAGATTCATCTTTCTCATTTTTTGTAGCAGCTGGTTAAGACTACACAAAGAACGGCTCAGTTAACTGCCCGAGACATAAGGAAAATTTAGCTGCATGCACCAGCCCACTAAAGCCACCAGAGTTTTTTTTCACTTTTACATGTGGGTTAGCAAGTGATGCACGAATAGGTATGAAACAGAAATGGGTATGTGATGGGAAAATAAATCTTAAAAAATAGTAATTTATATGATTATTCTTACTTCACCCAAAAGCCAACTACAAGACTGGAAATGTTAAGTAAATCTGTAACATTTTCCAGAATTTTTAGTATCCTGACACTAAGCGCTTTGCTAAGCTATAATAATTAGTGTAATTTTTTTTCAGCGGGATAACAGTGTTTTAACCTACAAAGGAGTGGAGGATCAGATACCTAATAGTGGATATGAACCCCAGGGCACAATTATCCCTTCGTCTGCACCCTCTTCAACACCTCACTCTTCTAGTCACTCGATCCACCAACCCATGAGTCATTCGCAGGAAACTGTCCAGACTCAGACAGCCATTATTAGTGGACCCATATACCAGCATCATCACGTCCAGCCAATTCTCCAGCATCACCCGTCAGTCGTCATCACAACTCACCCTGATCAGCAGCAGCAGCAGCAACATCTGAATCATCTTCCACCCCAAGCTCATCTCCAGCTGAACCCACAGGGTCATCCACAACAGCACCAACACATAACCCCGAGTACGAACGTTTAAATAGTGCCAGACCTCATTCCCTTTCATGAAGGACAGGTGTCAGTGACCAGTGAATGATGTTTAGATTAATGGTTGAGTGATTGTTTTTATAATTTTGCATTAAATGCACATGTACCTGTAATGTACAAACCTCTTATTTTACTGATGTTGTATTGCTTTGAACCATGCCTTTTTCAGAAGAAGAGTCATCATTTGAAGATTGAAGTCTCAAGCGTTCCTCTATATTGATTATGCCTCGCTAGGGTTTGCCCCGTATTTATGTTACCATAGGCAGGGCAGCCGATCGAGGCTACGGCCTACCCCACCGCCAAATCAAAGTCCTTCAAAAGAAGGTACCGTGCTTACCCCATATAAAAATGGGAAAAAAAGCACGCTAAAATGAAGAAGAAGAAGAAGTTGGCATTAGCTTCCATGGGTACTTGAAATGCAAATGTGTAGACGTTAGCACGGATAGGAAATACCAGAAATCTCTTCGTTTATTATTAGTCTTTAGGATAAAGTCACGGGAGTAATGTGTACTTGTTATTGCCAGGATATACCGACAGTGTGCTAGCTATCCTCACTGTACTGTGGTCCCAGAAAAACCAGATATCCTTATGTGACAGGAACATATATGAAAGCTAAAACCTGACTTTGTTTTGGATGGGACCTCGCAGCTGTTAACTTTGTCGTGGGATGGAAATTTTTTAGTTTTGTTAAATTGCTACTGAAATTGTAGCTAATCTCAGTCCTCTTGTTTTGTGCCTTCCTTAAATGTTAGCAGCTGTGGTGAGCAGCACTGAACTGAGGTATATTAGACCTCAGATGCCAAAAAATGGCTTTTACACATTGACATTTTTTTCTAAGTTATTGCCATTTTTTTGCTCTGACCTAGATGCCAAAAAATGGCTTTTACACACTGACATTTTTTTTCTAAGTTATTGCTCTCTCTCTCTCTCTCTCTCTCTCTCTCTCTCTCTCTCTCTCTCTCTCTCTCTCTCTCTCTCTCTCTCTCTCTCTCTCTCTCTCTTGGGATAAGAAAGATGACATGAAATAATTCAGAATCTGAAACTTGAGTACATTGTTGTACTAAGATACAGTATATACAGTGAAAGGAAATTGCAGTAATATTGTTTAGAAAAGATATATTTAACAGTTGAACATGCAAAGGAGGGTAAATTACCATTTTTTTTATCTATTAGTAATCAGTGATAAAAATACAAAGCAATTTCTGCTCTTAACGTATAGGAAACCCACACCTACAGAAAATCATATTCATTGTATTTTACTCATTGAAAACAGTAACATGTAACATTTTATTGTAGTTAATAATGTTTCTTCATGCCAGTCACAAAGAATTTTTAACTGTTGGTATTACTTTACATTCTGTACTTACAGGGATTAGATCATATGGGCTATTATCAAATATTTGTGGGTCAGACAAGTGACCAATTCCAAGATGAGTCGGATTTACTCTTTTTTTGCTTAGTCAATACAGTCTTGTTTTAAATTAGAATAACTGTACAGTAATTTATGTGTATATACTTGCAATTAGTTGTATGAAGATGTTGCCTCATTATTCATGAAGATTTCCCACAGAGATATGTTTTCTTTAGCACTGGTTATTGAAGACCCAAAGTTGTTTGTGCTTCAGTAACAGTAGTAGCTTAAGGTTGTAATTTGGCAAACTAATTTATCTTGGACATTTCAAAGGCTATTAAACAGCAGGCGGCAGCTACACAATTGCATAAAGAGAATCAAATTACTCAAAAACACGGATCATGCAGAGGTGGATGGTTGGTCAAAGACAGATTTGTTTCCATTGGAGTATAGAAGTTACTGAATGTTTTCAGTTTTTTGGAACGTTTGTTTTGTTTTCTGGTGTAACCAGAAAATATTTGAGACACTGAGTTTTGTAATAACTGATGTTAAGGAACATTTTTCCATTTCTGTTTTACAGTTTAACCAAAAATTGTCAGTGAATTTTGTATTGATTTTAGAGTTGTTGTAATCACCTCTGTCATTAACAATTGGGAAAAATTGAGGAAAATTCCCTGTGGGTGCATGACAAAACTATGAGAGTCAAGTATTTTAACTGAGTGGACTGGTTAAACTACCTAATAGTATTGATAATAATTGTAGTGACTGTGAATAAGGGGTGTCCCTGTAGTGGTGGATGGTACAAAAAGGGAAAGACTAACAAGATTCAATCTTCAGTTGACAACTCGTCCCCTTAATATGCCAATGTGGTCTGCATGTTACTGGCACACATAAAATAAGAGGTTTGTACTTGCAGAACAGGAAGATTATTTTGAAAAGTTTTGTAATATCACAGAACTCCTTATTTTCTGGTGTAACCAGAAAGCATTGGTCAGTGCTCTCATCATATATGAAACGTTTTATATTCAGAAAAAGAAAACGTAGAACTGTATGCTTTATTTTCCGGTGAAGTGTAACGAGAAAACGTCGCTGAATTTTAGTCAGATCACTGTTTTTTGTTTCGGTGAATTTTAGTCAGATCACTATTTGTGTGTTCATTTTCAGTTACAAAACTTTACTTTGTTGTTGAGGAATTGTTTACTCTCCTCTGGTGTAACTAGAGACTTTTATAATATGTCACTGTTTATATTAATTTAAAATTTAAAGACTTCTATTTTAACAAGACTATGTATTTTGCAGTTGCAGAAAATTTTGGGAATGATTCTGTCAATGTCTTCTTGTTTTCAGGGTTATGAATAATACTATTGTGTTGTTATTATTATTATTATTATTATATTTATTAATTTTTTTTTCTATCTGTCATCCTATTCAACTGGGTGGTATTTATAGTGTGGGGTTCCGGGTTGCATCCTGCCTCCCTAGGAGTCCATCACTTTTCTCACTGTGTGTGCTGTCTCTAATAGCATTCTCTTCTGCACGAGTCCTGGAGCTACTTCCCCATCTAGTTTTTCCAAGTTTCTTTTCAGGGATCTTGGGGTCATACCTAGTGCTCCCATGATTATGGTTACAATTGCCACTGGCATATCCCATATCCTTCTCATTTCTATTTTCAGGTCTTGATGCTTATCAGTTTTTCCTCTTTCTTTCTCATCTACTCTGGTGTTCCTTGGTACTGCGACATCAGTGAGTGATACTTTCTTCTTGATTTTGTCAATCAGCGTCAAGTCCGGTCAATTGGCACGTGTCACCCTATCTGTTCTGATGCCATAGTCCCTGAAGATCTTTGCCTGATTGTTTTCTATCACTCCCTCAGGTTGGTGTTCGTACCACTTATTACTGCAAGCTAGCTGGTGTTTTTTGTACTGGTTCTGTGCAAGCGCTGGACATTCGCTTGCTGTGTGGTTTATTATTATTATTATTATTATTATTATTATTATTATTATTAGAAATATGCAAACATTCATGTAGTAAAGATCTACAAGACCATTACCTTGCAAAAACAAACTTATAAATCAGAAATCAGGTATATAGAAAAGGGATAGAAATTACCAAGATATTGTACTTAATTACAACTGGGATATAATAAAAAACAAACTTATTTTTTAGCACATGTATGCTTCCAGAAAGCAAAAAACATATTTGAAATCTACACTGTAGGCCTGGAACATATTCAGCATTATTATGGACAAAATTTTTGTTTCTGTAAGGTCATAAACAGTGATCCTGT
This sequence comes from Macrobrachium rosenbergii, assembly GCF_040412425.1. Lineage (NCBI taxonomy): Eukaryota > Metazoa > Arthropoda > Malacostraca > Decapoda > Palaemonidae > Macrobrachium > Macrobrachium rosenbergii. Next base: position 49,786,939 of record NC_089786.1, on the reverse strand, counting down.
TACATCTCAACATAATGAGTGCCAAGGGCCGTTTGGAGTTTGGATTTTGATCTAAAATAGGGTTTTAAGATATTCTTTGACCTTTGTACAAACATTCTTTCTTTCTCACATTTGTTTTGTATATAAAACTAGCAATTTTGATCTGCTGTTGCAGGGCTGCATTGTATTTATATTAGTAAGGAGGAAGCATAGACAAGGCCTAGAACTCTGAATTTTTTGTAACATTTGCAGTTTTGTATTCTCTACATTAGTAGCAGTCGTATTTGAAAAGCTTCAAATGCAGTGTCTGAAAGGGATACTATTGTTTTTCTGGAGAGCCTTAACGCATCTCATGAAAAACATATGTCAGTACATATCTCCTCAGACAGGTTTCAGTTCTCTAACTCTTCATGTACGCAGTGCCAAAGTGAATTTCTAGACTAACTAGTACTGACTGTGGCCTTTAGCTAAACATTTTGCCCAACATAGAACTTTTAAATCATTTTGTTATCGTTACATGCTAAGTGTATGGTATTTTCAATTGCTTCCCATAAAATGTCAGATGTTCTGACGAGCCATCTGTGATGGCACCTAAAAGTAAAATTTTGTATACAGGACCACTGCACTGGTTTAGTCAAAATCTGCATCGTACTGTACTGTGAAAAATACGTTTGTCCAAGAATTGTAATGACCTTAATTTGTAAGCACTTTGTATTTATTTAATGAGCTGGGCTTTAACTAATGGTCAGAAGGTAATTTAAGGAAAGTGGCCACGAAGTGTAGATAATGTGATTTTTAATTGGAAAATATATTTTTATTTTTTCGTAATTTGTTTTGATTATTTTTGTCTTGATTGGTCCTCCTGAAAGATGAGGTTGTTTTAATGTAGAATATTAATTAACTTTCATTCCTATTCCCTTCCCTGAGTCCTAGGCCCACCTTGGGGTATGTACAAAATAGTTACTCCCTTGCAGATATCCTGGGAAAAAGAGATGCCATCTAGACGAACTGAAGAAAATGGATGGTTTGTTGAAACTACTGTACCACTAGAAATCAGTCTGAAAACTGTATGATGAATAAAAACCATAGATAATGTCAGCCTTAAAATGAGAAAACATAACTGTTAGAGTAGTGTGTGTGGTACTAAAGTCTCGTTTCTTTGTTTTTCATTCTAGCTGAATCTTTATTCTCATAGTGCATAAGTAACACTGATCAGTTTTAGACCATTGAGATCTTGAGAGTGCAAGTGAAAAATATATATATATATTTTTTTTTTTGCTTTCTTTGCATTGAAGATAATATAAAAATGCTATTGGACCCTATAATGAATATGACTGCAGAGATGATTGTGAATTATACAACAGACTGTGTGACAGGTGCAAAATAATAAGCAGGAAGACAAGTACTGCTGCTTTTATTGATGAAAACCAGCTACTTATAAAGCGGGATGCGGACGTCTGCGTAGTTCGCAGAGACCGCTGGTGCAAAGATTTACAGGTGACCTCTGGTCAAACTAATTCCTTAAAAAACAGGACAGGTTCATACAGAGAACATAGTGATCAACAATGTCTGACATATAAATAACTCGTTACTTGTATATAATACATGATTGTTTAGAAAGACAACATATACACAGTTTACAATTATGATGATAATTATTCCAATTGACCTTAAGTCGATGAAAAGGCACCGCAGAAAACGGGATGTTCTCTACACAGAACGCATTGAGTGGGGACTACAAACTCGGGGAAGAAGAAGAAATCTATGAATGGCAAGGATTAAGCACAGTGACTTGAGTCGTCTTCTGGAGATCAAAGTTCTAGGTCAAAATGGAGAGGCAAGACTACTTATTCCAGAATCCTTCCAATTTACAAACGACAGCCATACCACCGAGAAATGTAATGGTGATCCCCCAATGGGGGGGTTAGTGCACATCCAACATACAGTTCAGGCAGTACTTGAGATTCTTTGCAGTGTCCCTTCAGCCCCTGGCTGCAACCCTTTTCACTCACTTTACCCCCATCCGTATCTTCCATCTTACTTGGCACCATCTAACAATAATTGTTTCCTAGTGCAACTATGAAGTTTCTTTACTCTCAATTTCCCTTTCAGCGCTGAATGACCTCATAGATTCCACTGCTTGGCCTGAATTTTTATATCAGTCCCCTGTGATAGTGACCAGACAAATGCATTCTGGAGATGAATCACTGTAATCAGCAACAAGATATAATCAGGATACTCCAAATATGCATCAACTGTCGTCAAAACCATCAAGCACAGTCGAATGAATGTTCATATTGCAAATGTTAACAGAACCAAAAATACAGTACTACAAGGGAGGACAGAAATGAATATCAAAGAAGCTGGACAACAGCCCAAAATGTAACCCAAAAAAGAAGACCAGAATGAATAATAATACGATAAGCTGTCATTGTATCACAAGATGCCAAGATAATGCAAGAGTAGGTATTCAGAACAGGTTTGAGGCTTTCAATACTCCACAGCCCAAAAAAAGCAAGTCAACCTTTAACATACTGGGGAAAGGTAATAAATAACTACAAGATTATGTAGAGGGGAGAGAACTAAACATTAATTTCAGATAATAAACCTTATAAAAACAAGTGTTAAAAGCTTTAATCAAACCCAAAATGTAGAGCAAACTCTACCAACCTCAACCACATAAAACTATAAGAAGAGGTGAAATAAATAAACAGAAATAAGCCCTTCTTAATTTTGTTGACATTCTCCAATGCGTTTGGTTTTCCCGTACTCATTTTCAAAGTGTTTGGTTGGTTTAGATTAATCCGGCCTTATGACAGACAGCACAATTTCTTGTCAAAACCTATGTGTTTAAAGGTACAGGGAGCCTGGCGCAGACCTTTGGACTAGGAGCACCCTTCTGATAACGCTCTATTGCATTGACTCCGGCTACACGCCTCCGCTGTAAAAGTAGTAGTAGTTAGCGTTTGATCTCAAAGCGTATGTAACGGCCCTCACTTGTAATATAATTCAACGGTTTTCGTCTTTCCAACGGTCCTTTCTACTGTACTTCTTTCGCTAGTCACTGTGTTTGCTTCCTAACTTTTATGTTTCTAGATTATTTTTATCAGCATTTTTCTACTTTTATAGTTTAATTTTTTTTTTTTAGGTTTTTTGTCTCTAGAGTTCGTTATTTGCACACATTACACCCCCACCGTATTCGCGATTTTTTTTTTATTTTTTAAATTTCCAGCATAATCGTAGCCTATTACCTCCAATGAAAGGATCTCATTCAACGCGCAACGTTATTTTTGAGACCAAAAGGGCCCCCTTATATTATAATTGTCACAAAAGAAACAAATTAAGTTGGAGAATAATACTCTCTCTCTCTCTCTCTCTCTCTCTCTCTCTCTCTCTCTCTCTCTCTCTCTCTCTCTCTTTCTGGGATATAAATGAAGCTCTTTCCCTCTTTCGCATTTCTCTTCCCAAAATATTTCATTACACTTTATTTACCTCTTGTTTTTCATTGCTTATATCCGCTTGCATCGGGCCGATAAGGTACATTTATAGTAACTGTTTCTCTCCATCTGTGGCCAAGTTCGGCTAATGTATTTCAGTGGTGTTTTCACACATCTCAAAGGAAGAGAATTTTACAGCAATCTTGCAAAGCAGCCACACCGTTAACCATTGGAGATGCATTTATTGATTTTAACATTTCACGATCTTACCGCGGACAAATCTTTCTTTAAATGCCGTTTCCTTTAAATACATTTCTTTAAATGTTCAGTTAATTGAATAGCCTGAGCTTGCATCAGACGTTAACATTCTGGTGTATGCAGCAGTGGGTATAAAGGAGATACGGAAAGCAAGGCATTTAGTGAGCAAGGCCTATAGGCCTAAAGGCGAGTGTCATAGTGCGTCCATGAAAATAGACCTATGCTGGTTCTTGAAAATGTAAGTTAGTCTGCCCCACTCGTTTACCTTCCCATTTGCAGTCTTAATTGACGAGTAACTGAACTCCACGAATAGACTTGACGTCGTCTAGTCCGGGGTCAGCTCAGTCTTTTTCACTATTGACCCTTATATGAGTATGAAGAATGCAGGTACATTGATCCAGACTTTGGGATGATGTGATACTCTCTTATATTACCATATCTTTAAGAGTATGGGTAACCGAGTAATGGATAATCACCCTTATACTCTAGTATCTTCCTTCCCACCTGGCAACTGGTTCGGAGTAAGGAATAATGGCGATAATCGAAAAACAGTCATAAAATCTGTGAAAATAGACAGAACCTTAAATGGGAGGCTGTTTTTACGAACGCTGAGAGAGAGAGAGAGAGAGATAATTTCCAGCCACAATAAATGTTAGATGATTTTCATGGAAGTGAAAAAAAATTAGATATTCCCACAATAATGCAAAATGGAAATGTCATCTCAACAGAAACTCCAATAACGATTCGGTTTGGGTTATAGAAAAAAATATTTCTATCAGAAATTACCAAAACCGGAAAAAATTTTCAAGAGTACCTGTGGAACAGAAGGATATGCTCTACGGTATAATAATAATAGTGATAATAATAATAATAATAATGATAATAATAATAATAATTATTATTATTATTATTTTAGCTATGAATTTAAGGTATACAGAACCCACACCATTGTTAACTAAAAAAGAAAAGGATAATTGCAGTACTGTATAAGTTAATTATGTTTCATCCTTTAATCATTATTATCTGAACTCTAACCCGTTTTCTTTAATTTTTTCTAATCAGGATTAACCTGTTACACAGTTTTTATAAATTACCAAACTACAGTTACCAGTTACAAAAACAACTGTGCTAGCCATTCTTGGTTTGTGGCGTACTTAGGGAAATGAATGATACATGCATAAGCCTACTTAGACAACATCAGATAGAGAGGGTATTTCAAAATATATAGTATTTTTCTTCTCCATTACTTTCAAACTCATGTACTCTCTGCAGCTTATTATTTTTGAAGTGTTCATTCATATGTTTATCTCAGCACCTGATCACGTCATTTTCTTATTTATCATCATTCATTTTAATTAAGTGTTCGCATCATTATCTTTCCTATCCAAGATTAGAATGATAAATCTTGTATTTTAATCACAAGAACAAACATAACGACGATAAAACAACGTAATGATGATACGGGTTCCGTTACAGATTAAATTTAGGCCTACGAAAAAAATGTAAATTCAAACTGATTTAGTATTTCAGCTGAAATAATGAAATTACCAAAAGACGTCATGTCGCAATTGGTTATCCGAGCTTTTCAAATATTGCCGCTATAACGGGGGCTCTCACGAGAATCTGTTACAGGGCCAATGTAATGCCCATCACGCAAGCAGGAACTTTCACTCGGCGACGGTTACACATTTTCGTATTTAAAGGGTCGACCGCAGTATAGGGGACGTTTAAGTGTTTGTAAATACCTTTTAGGCACATCGCCCACTCGGCTCCCAGGACACTTCCCGCCAAAACAAATGGTTTTTAATATTACTCCGCCGGTGTAGACGACACAACGGGAGAATAACGTTATTAAAAGGTTTAATTCATTTTTGATGTGGTTTATATATGTATAAATGTATTTATTGTTTGGATTTTGTATCGGGATGCAGATGTTTTGAGAGATGTGGCGGGAATGACCGCCGTTATGGGTGACTGCTTTCCCTCGCGCACGCCGGCGGGTCAGCGGCGACCAAGGTTTTCCCGCCACACGCTCGCGCCCGTACTCATTCAGTGGCGCCACTTCCTCGCGTTGAGATGCGCGTCGTGCGGTCCGGTGTGTGAGAGTGAGGTGCGCTTGAAATCTTTATTTTTTTTTTGTGGGACCCCCGAAACATGAGTGAGTCTGACGGCGTGACCAGTGTCCGCAGGAAGTACGTAGATCTGTCCCTCGACCTGAATTTGGATGCGTTCACGTCCGATGAAGCGTGGAGCAATTACGAGAATATCCAGCTGAAGTACACGTTAGAGGTGAGAGAGAGAGAGACACTCGGTTTGTTTTGGTTTGTTGCACTTGTTTTGCTGCTGCCTCTGCCTCCTCCTCCTCCACTTGTCCTTCGCCTCTGTTACAGTACATCCTTCGGTCTGCATCCTACTCTGTATCTATATTACGGCAGACAGCCCCGTGTTGTATTTATATCCTCTTCTATCCAATTTTCGTGGGATTTTTGGGGATTCAAAAAACTTAATATTTTACTTCATTTTTTTTTCTCGCGGAGCCAAGGCCTAAACCCATGGTGGACCTGACTCCACGTAGGCCTGTGGTGATTAGATTATCGCGAATCCTTCACGGGTTAAAGTCCGAGCCTCCGTCACTGAGTCAGACCCTAGGCTGCTCTGATGTGAAGCCTAGGCCTGTCCCAGCCTGTAGCTTTTATGAATGCGATAATAAATTACTGTTAGCCTGACAATATTCATTAGGCCGTAACAGTATTTTCCGATTAACTCTTGGACACAGTAGGCTAGGCTGACTTCCAGTCTTGAGGACTGGCTAGGCTGGCCTATGCTATCTTAGGCTTAATCCTTTCTGTTGAATTGCAATTGCACACTAGCTTATTGCTTAGGCATAGGCTAACATTGCAGGCCATAGACGTCTCTTGTGGCCAGAGGCAAACCATTTTGGGTAAAATTGCGGACTACTAGGCTACTGTGGCCTGATTCCTGCCAGTCGTGGAATATCCTACCCTATTTGATGCCTTTTTTTTTATGTTTATATCTTTTGTTTGTACATTCAACTCAAAGGGCTGGTACTAAACACTTTGCCTGTTTTTGCATGTAAACTGGTAGTTACCGAACTAGAGGGGCACAAGGTATAACTGAAGGCTACTACCATGCCCTTCTGGCTCGGTAACTACCCGTTTATGCTAAGTGGGTGATGTGTTACTTAACATTCCCTTGGGGATGAATGTATAAACATAAAATGCGGTAAATACCATAGGCTAAATATAGAAAAAAAAACAAAAGGTGGTAAATATTTTGGTCAGGGATGGGCAGAAACCAGGCTCTGGTAGGCTAGTAGTCTTCAGTTTTACCCCAAACAGAAATAAGTGTCATAGTCCTCAAAGAACTGTCATTTGAACAGTTGTATTTGACAGTTTTAGATTTTTTTTTTAAGAAATTTGGAAGTTATAATGGCTTGGCCTTGTTGAAGGCTATTTAAGAAATTTGGAAGTTATAATGGGTTGGCCTTGTTGAGGGCTATCTGTTATTTGTTGCATGTCATTATATTTTGAGTAAATTATCAAGCTCTAGTTTTGAATGAATTTCTTTTGACAGTAATAGTTGTAATTTATAGTAACCTATTGTAGAGTAGAAAAATGTCAACTGTTAAACAGCACATAGGAGTGTTAGAGTTTTTTTTAAGTTTGTCTTGGTGTTCTTTTTCTAACTTTCCTCTGCAATTGTTCTATATTGTTAGTGTGTTTGTGTTTAGGGCCCACAAATTCAGGTGAATGATAAGTTGATTGATTATAAGCATTTTGTGAAAAGCTTAAACTTTCCAGCAGTCCAATATTCAAATAAAACCTGGTGAAACCCTTTTTGATAATGTCCCTTACATTGATGCTACCGGGACCATAGAATGCAAGTTTGTTGACACCCACCCCTAAAAGCCCTCTAACTGTATACTATTATAGCAACAGTATATTAGATTTTTGTCAAATTTTTCCTGTCTTGACAATTACCAAATGTAGTTTTGGCCTTTCCACAAATTCTTGCTAAAATCAAGGAAATAGGCTACAGTACACAAAATAGCATTTATCAGGTTTAGATGATTAACACCAAATTAAAATTGGTTAGGTTTGGTGTATCTCTACAAACAATTTGTGTCAGTTCATGTACACCTAGCTTTTGATGTAGTTGGCAGACTGCAACCCCATAACCTTGACATTTGGCAGACTGCAGCACCCATATGTGATGGGTTGCTGACCACAGCTCCCACATTTGTGTATATTCCTGCAGCCACTCCCTCCCCCATTTGACAGGTGGGCCACAGCACCCTCACTTGACCGGATGGCAGGTTGCAGTAACCACATTTGACTGGTTGGACTGACTGCAATGCTTATACTTGACAGGCACGGCTGGTAGTTACATGTGACAGGCATGGCTTGCTGCACATCCATTCTTGGAGGGTGTGGCTGGCTGCACCACCCATGTTTTGATGGGCAAGACTGGTCATATCCTGCATGTTTGATTGGCTGGCCACAACACCTAAGTGTGACAGTTAATAGGTAGACATTACAGGTTAGGTTGCATTACAGAACTTGTAAATTTTTGTCCAGTTTACAGGTTAGGTATACAGTGTTTAACCCTCTCAACAGGTCAGGCTCCCCTCTTTTCATAAATTTTGATAGGTTAGGCATATATAACGCTTCTCCCTTTTCTCTTCCCAGTTGTCAGGTCAGGCACAAGTTTTCACCCCTTTGACAGTCCAATCATTCAAGTTTTCATCTAGTTTGTGATTCAAGTGTTCCAGTTTTCCATGCATTTGACAGGCCAGTCATTTCCAATTTTCATCCTTTTGGCAGGTCACGCAGTACAACTTTAAGCCAGTTGCTTTTTTTTTTTTTTTTTTTTTTTTTTTTTTTTTTTTAATTCTGTTGACAGTTTAGACATCAATTTTCATCATTTGACATGTCGGGTGCAAACTTTCTGTCCAGTTGACAGGTCAGGCACAGCATTTTTCATCCTGGTGACAGATTGGGCTGAAGAGTTATCATCCATTTGACAGGTTGGAGAAGAGTTTTCATCTAGTGACTTGGTTGGACAAAAGTTTTTATGTAGTTGACAGGTCGGACAAGACTTTTCATTAGCCGACAGGCGGGCAAGGGTTTTCATGTAGTTGACAGGTTGATTGCAAGTTTTCACCCAGCTGACTAGTCAGGCACAATAGTTCCACCCAGCTGACAAATCAGGCGCAATAGTTCCACCCAGCTGACAGGGCAAGCACAACAGTTTCACCCAGTTGACAGGTTGGGCAGAAGTGTTCATCCATTTAACAGACTGTGCACAACTTTTTTTCCAGTTGACAGGATAGGCTCAAAAGCTTCCATCTAGTTAACAGGTTGGTCACAAAAGTTTTCATCCAGTCAAAATGTTGGGCACAAGTTTCCATCCAGCTGACTAGTCAGGCATAAGTATTCTTCAATTGACAGGTCAGAAACAACAGTTTCATCCTGTTTACAGGTTGGGTGCAACAATTTTCATAAAGTTGACAGGGCAGACCCAACAGTTTTCACCAAGCTGACAGGGCACACGCAACAGTTCCACCAAGTGGACAGGTCAGGCACACCCATTTTTACCCAGTTGACAGGCCGGCCATGCCAATTTTCCCTCAGTTAACAGGTTATCTATCTCATTTTAATCTGGTTGACAGGTCAGCCACCTCAGTTTTAAGTGGACAGGTTAAATGAGTTTTATCCAGTTGACTGGTCAGGTACACAAGTTTTCATCCGTTTGAAAGGTGGGCACAGCAGTTTCACCTGCTTTATAGGTCATGCACACCAATTTTCACAAAGTTGACAGGTCAGTCTCGCCTGTTTTCACCTAGTTGACTGGTCATGCACTCCAGTTTTTGTCCTGAAAGTGAGCCATCCAGTTGACAAGTCAACCACCGGGTTTCTCCCTGTTGATAGGTCAGACACCCGTTTTTAATCTTTGTAGGTCAGAAATGACACTTTAGCCTATATGTGATTGCAGGGAGACCAGTTACCATGGCTGGCTTGTGCACTCTACGCAGCATGTCGCCGTCGATCAGTACCCACTGTTGGAGGCCGCCCGGGGAATGTGATACAGGGGAACTGTGTTTCCTTGACACGCATGTTGCAGCATTGCAATTTGCCGTAAGTATTGTCAAGTAGGCCTGTGTTGGTTGCTTTTTATGTTATCTATCATTTAGGGGGTTGGCTTGGTTTAAGTGACAGTTGTCAGCAGTTTAAGGAATACTTTATACCCAGTATTGGTCCTGTGTGTGTGTATGTATGTATATATATATATATATATATATATATATATATATATATATATATACACATACACACACACACAGGCAGTCCCCTGTTAAAGGTGGGCTCAATTAACAGTGATCCGGCGCTGATAATTGGGTATTGGTGCTGATACCTATGTAACAGAGGCGCTGATAACCGAAAATCGGTGCTTTTTGGCGCCGATTAAAATCACCGATTTTCGGTTAGTGGCGATTTTTGGTTATCACCACACCCTCAGAACAGAACCCCTGCCAGTAACCGGGGACTGCCTAGATAGATTAGATAAGATAGATAGATTGATTACTTATGCTGTCATTTTTTGTATGAACATTAATATGCAGCAAAAATATAGGATACGCTTAAATGTTTCTCTCCAAATGATTTCAGTATTTAGATTTAGCCACACAAACAGTTGCTGTACCCGTAATAGTGATAATTTACTGTATGATGAAATATACAATAATGGTGTAAAAATGTACTGTATGAATACCTGTCTTGTAACAAAGTTATCACCAGATATTACATTACGGCTCCTGTATTAATGATGCCCAGGTAAATAGTGTTTATAGGTAATCTTTGTGAAGGACATGAGACCCCATAAAGTCAGGTGTATAATAGACAGCTGCAATTTACTTTTATAGAATACTGTATAGATTTGGTGAAGACATGCATTGGACTTTTATAAAGGGATGAGAATTAATACACTGGTGTATAATAAAGTTCATGTATAGAGTGACATCAAGATCATATTTGGATGTCACTCAAATGGGAATTTAACTTGAGGCATAATATTTGGACCAAACAGAATATTCATGTTTGGAATGCACGTCTTACCAACCGAGCTGTCATACAGATTGACATCAGGATAAGTAAATTTATAATAATTTGTTACTGCAGTATGCTTATGGTTCCACAAACATCATGTTTTAAGACCTTGAAATTTATTTTAATTTTAATTTATATTATCTGCAATTTATTGACAGCTTGACAGAGTTTATCAAGAAAATGAAGTCTTGGTTAGCAATGTCACACTGTGATGAAGAGTTTTGTCGTAGAGTTGATCTGCTGGAAAGAAATTTTGCCGTTTCCAACAACATCTTCAAGAAGTACAAGCCCATCTTCCTAGATTTGTTCAAGGATCCAGCAGAGGATCCTCCGCGGCCCCCGAGGTCACGAAAGCAGAGACGCCCTCCGTGCAATGCCACTGAACTATTCCATTTTTGTTGGACTCTGTACATATTAATTAAAGGTACTACTCTGGGAAGGAACAGGCCGGTGACATTTCCATATTTAAGCTATTGTTGTTCTCTACAGACTTCGTTATGTACAGTAGTTATGATGGTATAATTTTTATTTGAAATCTTGTTTGACATTTAAATAGTTTTAAATGATTCCATTCTTAACACTGAGAAAAGATGAGACTTCATACAGGCCCTAGTGTTTGTATTGTCTATGGATTTTGTAATAAAGTATTTTCGCATTTCAGGAAAGTATCCTAGCATACCGCAAGATCTTGTTAGCTGTTATTCGTTACTTTTGGCATCTGTTGACCTTATATTCAACAATGTGGTGCTATCTAATAGAAAAGACCTCTTAAATTTAAAGTGTCCAGGTGAGTTTAAGCAAAAACAGAATTGAAATAGTAAATTCTAGCATAAAATTTTTTTTTTTTTTATTGTAGTAGTCATATGAGAACTAGACATTTGTAAGGTATTGATTTATAGTTGAAAAGATTCTCCCCCCTCTCCACAGGGTTTGAATGCCTAACTCTCGTGTGTTTCCTATTTAGGTTTGCCTCCTGGTCTTGTTAATGCTGAAAATTATGTTAGTGAACTGACATCATGGCCTGTGTCAATCATGGACTACCTTTGTGAGAAATTTGAAGGCGTTCTGGTGGAGACAAAAGTAGTCCGGGAATATTATTGGAATAAACACATCAGAGACCTGATAGATAAGAAAGTAAGTGGGTTTCTAGAGTTTTTAGGCTTTGAATTGCTGTTTAGTTTAGATGCATTATTTTTTCACTTTGATATTGGTATATACTAAGTATTATTGATGTAAAGCCTGTTTTTATTAATATCAATACTTTTAGAGCTGGATTTTTATGATGAAAAATATTTTACAAAATTTTACAGCTAATCACCATCTAAAGTTCCAAATTTTTTTTTCCCCATGATTTATAGGTTCTCAAAGGTGGAAGTGAAGGAACAGGGTTGTTAGAACAAGCCAACTTTGACCATAACGTCAAAGAAGTAAAAAATGCTTACGAAGAGTATTTGCTGAGTTATGGTGAGTTTGATGAGCGAATGTTCCTGAACGAAGATGATGTCGTGAAGGCAGTTGCTGGATCCTCGCCGCCCTCTGCCTTGGCGTCTCTGCAAAATTCGCCCATTGACAATCCTTCTGTGCGCCAGGCAAGGCGAAACTTAGGCCAGGTATGTATGATTTTAGTCTTCCTAATGCTGTTTGTGTATTCAGTGATGTAGCAGTTATAGATAAACAGACAAAAATCACATTGGAAGGTAAGAAGACTAGTTAACTAGCTATAAAAGTATATCAGGGAGCGTTGGTTAGTAAGGTAAAGCAACCAGTCAAATATTTGTTCATTCTTCAGTTTTAATCTTAAAATATATAGTATTTATACTGTGATGTCTCAGTTATGACTATCACACTGTTCTGCTTTCAGATATGTGCAATATGGTATGCAATGAATTTTTTAATTAGATTTTTGCAAGCTTTTTTTCATTTATGTTTTCTGTTGTTTGCTGAAATCGTATGGTTATTTCTAACACTAACCTTTTATTTCCAGTCATTTGACGGGGATCAGCACTTGGTGCCCCAGACCCCCATTACTGGTAGACGTTATACAATTGACCGTCCAAATATTGGTACTACGCCGTTAACAGTTGTCACATCAGGGCTTCAGAAGCTTTATGCGTTGATCTCAGGCCGTAAAAATAATGCAAGCGAGGAGTTGCGCGAGATTTTCAGGTGGGTTGTGTGTTGGAATTGGTTTTAAACAATTTCTGGTATGCTGTTGCTTCTAGGGTTGTTCAGTCGAAATAAAACTTAAGGTTTTACAATTAACATATTTTTAATTTTCAGAAGTTGCAAAGTCAACCCAGAGGAAAAGATCACAGAGTTAATTACAGAAATGAGTGATGAATTCTGCAGGCTCTATACCCAAGCAACAGAAGATTACACAGGTCCTAGCATGGACTTTGCCAAAATGAGGCTTCAGATGGGTCAGATGCTATACTACACTTTTCTGGAACACATTCTTGTTGATGAGAGAAAGCGGGGTGTTGACTTCACGGTAATTTATTCTAAATTCGTGTGTTGGTGTCTTTTAGATCATCTGTGAATTTGAGTAAAATTTATCCTAAATCAGTACCATAAAAGAACATGACATTTACATTTTAACTGAATATCTCTTTCAGGCAATCCTTCTGGAAGACTTGTTTCACCGGACCCTCATTACTTGTTGCCTTGAAATAGTATTAAAGTCATACAACGATCCAAGGAGGTTCCCTTGGTCTTTACAGGTAAGACAGTTTTTACAAACTGGTGAGAATTTTGTATTTGGTGAAGGGTTAGTTAGTTTTATTTGTTGAATAGCTTATGAGTTTTGGAGTACTTTTAGCTACACCATATTATACCAGGCAAATTGGTTTTCAAGCTAGTTCTAAATTATTGTAGATGTAAAATTTAAGGTTACATGGTTATGCCTCACGACATGGCTTGCAAGTTGTATGTCAAATGGTGACTTGATAAGGTGAAATCATTGAACTTGGCAAATGCAGGCCCGTGAAGTCTTAGTGATTATGTTCTTTAGTATTATTATGAGGTTGCAAGGTGGAGGACTTGAGTAGAACATCGTGTAAAATGCACATCTTTGGGACTTGTCTGCGGTTTGTTCTAACAGCAAAAATTGGTAAATAATGGAATTATAGATTTGGAACAGAAACCAAACTCTCTAATGTATTATATATAATAGATATTTTAAGTATTGAGTATTCAAATTACCTTAAAGGCCTTAATTTAGATACTATTTTAACTTTATGCAGGTTGGAAATGTTGAACCATACTACTTCATAAGGATTATTGAACCAGTCATCAGGTCAGAAAAACAGTCTGACAATCAGCTATCTCGGGAGCTTGTGAAACATCTAAAAGGGGTGAGTAGCTCTTCTTTCGTCACTCTCAAAAATAGTAGTTCATTCAGTTTGCTATGCACTGTACAACAGTGCTAGATATGGAATGTCCTAAATTTATATTTATTTTCAAAGGTTCTAAATATCGGACTTGAAGTATAGCAATGCTGAAGTTTTGGATGTCCATTTGTGTTACAGTGTTTCTATCTTTAGGGATTTACAAGACCTTTTTGTCTTCAGACCCTCTTAGTATTAATTGTGTGGTGGTATACAGGAATATTCATTTTCTTGTGGAAGCGCTATAGTTAAGCTATGAAACTCTTCTAAATACAGGCGGTCCCCGGATTACAGCTGGAGTTCTGTTCCAGCAGGGTGCCGTAAGCCGGAACTCGCCGTAACCTGGAACATCGTAAGAAAAATTTCTAAAATTGATTGAGAGAGAGACACTTATGTAAGCCTGGGAAAAGAAACAGTTTTTCAAGCTTTGCCCTGGTAGTAAACCAGTTTTCTCTCTTCCTTATGGTGAACCTCCTGGTGGCTACAGCGTGCTAAACTGGTTTTCTCACCTTGTTATAGCGCTGGTAAATTACGGTGCCATAACTTCGGAACATCAGCCGTAACCCAGAGCTGGTTTTTTGATGAATATAATTGAAAAAGTGCCGTGAGTACGGAATGCTGTGGGTCGAAACAGCCGTAACCCGGAGGCTACCTGTAACGATTTTTTGTCTTTGAGGGTGCTGATTCTAGTTAGTAGTTCGTTTTACCGTTTAATTTCCAGTAAAAGGCTAGGTTTTAAAGCAGATTTTTATGAAGATACCCTTGCCTTTGTATGAGTACTCTTCTGACACAGCTAGGACTGGGTAAAGTGTGGGAACAGTATAAAAAATTTGCCATTCTCCCTTGTTTGGGGCTGTGTGTAATTCTTGTACAGAGTATGCAGTGTCAGTTTGTTTTACCAGTGCTGTGTGAAGCCTTTTGCCCACAATGTCATTTTGGGAGTGCTTTAGGCTGTGCGGTTGAGGGGTTTCTTGCTTCAATGACTTGTATACAGGGCTCTTGTGCTTTTTGTGTTGGTAATGGTGCCTGTAAATTTGCTTCTTGGAGGGATGGTCAGCAAATATGTCCTGGATATGATATTGTGTTCATGTCGTGTGTCCACCACTGACCCTCATTCTTTGTACAGTATTCAGTTTCTCAGACTTGTGAGTGTGCTTTGAGTTTCCTTAATTAAGAGGTGTGCTTTGCGGAGGAGGAAGGCAAAACAGGGTACTTTGCTGTCTTTATTTCCTCTTCCTGTTTTCGTGGCGGCTTCAACTACTCATGCCGCCACTGGTGGTAGTCTGTATCTCCATATTAAGACTAGGTTTTGTATCCTCGTATGAAGAACTGGCAAATTTCAAGTTGCATATTTCTTAGATATTCAGTCATTAGTCTCTAGTGATATGATTCATCTCAGTCACACCAACAACTACCCTATTGCTGTAGAGAAGCTAACACTAAGCATACTATGAGTGCAAGTACTTACCCAGAACTCCTCATAAGGGAGACTGCCAGTCTTAAAGGCTTCTTTCCAAGTTGCAGACAGTCCGGGTTAATGCCAGAAGTGTATTTTGAGAAAGATGAGGGTTTATGTAGGAATAATGAAAAATTTCTTGAAAAGTTTATTTTTAACAGATGAAAAATTTGATTAGTTATGGGTAATGTGGATTGTAAGGTTTGTATAGTGGTATTTTCTGACTGCTCTGTTTCTGTTAACAGATTGAAGAACAGATCTTGGACTCCCTTGCATGGAAGGGTGATTCACCCCTTTGGCGTAACTTCCAAGGTGGGAACCAAGACATGCCATCATGCCAGGATGTCAACTTCTCTGATCAGCTTGAGACAGAAATGACATCTGCCACTCCCATGGGCATAACCTCAGCTTTAATGTCCCCAGCTTTGAAACTAGTCAGTGATAAAACAACTCCAGCAAGTAAGTGGTTATTTGAAAGGTTTAAAATAAAATGATAAATGTTGGTAGGTCTTTACTGTATTTAAAAATAAGGACTTGTGGGTGATTGATATTAATGTGACCTTCCAGATCTCCAACTTTCACCCTTGTCAACACTGTCCGAGAGGTTCCAGTCTCCCATGGGACAGTCATCAGCAAAAAGGACACTTTTCCCAACAACAACATCGGGTCCTACCGCCCCTGCACCAAATGCCCTCACCATGGCCAGGCCACCTACTCTCACCAATCGATTGCCAAATGTCACTTCTGTAGTTTCAACAGGGTCCCCAGTGCAGAAGATACCTAGTAGAATAACTGTACAGGTATGGTCATGTAGTTTAAAAAATTTTCTCATAGTTGTGGGCTTCATGTTCCTAATGTTCTCATTAAAGATAAAAGATGTATGCAGGTTTGAATTGTGATTCAAAAAGTAAAGCCAGTGTTTACTTGGAGCTAAGCTGGGTATTGTAAATTTTCTCTTGCAAATTATTCAGTGATGAACTCTTCTTAAAAGCATGAAATCATCTTAATCACAGGTCAAGGAGAATGGTGTTACAACATTATACTCTCTACCAGCCAATCAAGATGATAACCAGTCTGAATCAAATGAAGAGGCCATGTCAGAGAGGACAGTGGAAACACCAAATACCGAGAAGAAAAAAGATAAACCAAAGAGGCATGGCTCATTTGCTCTCTTCTGTAGAAAGGTAAGTTGTTTCAATTTTGGTCCTTTGTCTTCACATTTTTGGTCAGACATTTGCACTTTAGGTAAAGCTAAACTGAAGAGTATTACTGGAGGATTTACCCACCAGGTGGAACCTTCATTGCTAAGAATCCTTTGTAGGTCCACTGATAAGGTTAATGAAAATTATATTATCTGTTTGCAGGTCAGTCCTCATCTTTTGTTTGTGGTTTTTAAAATTTTAACTTCTGTCTCTTTACAGTTCTATACTTTGGCAAATATGAGGCTAAGAGAATTATGTGATAGATTGGATATAACTGACAAAGAGCTGAGGAAGAAAATATGGACGTGTTTTGAGCACTCTATCATCCATTACACCGAGCTAATGCGTGATCGCCATATGGATCAAATGGTCATGTGCGCCATCTATATCACTTGCAAAGTCACCCAGAATGATAGAATATTCCAGGAAATCATGAAGCACTATAGGAATCAGCCTCAGGCAGCCTCCCACGTTTATCGTAGCGTTCTTATTTCAAGGTCATCTGCACCATCATCTGAAGGTAGGTGCTAACTAACCCTTGAGCTCTCTCTGTCTCTCTCTCTCTCTCTCTGTACATAGTACATGATGGTTTTATGCTAGTACAAAGTCACCCGTTGTGGTTTTACTGCTAAGGATCATATATCTGAAACAGGTTCTTTTATTTCTCCACAGGTGTTAGTACACAGCAGAGCAGTGCTCCTCCTCCTACTCCAAGCCAGGTAACTGGTACCTCTGCTAGTTTCGAGTCTGAGGAACGTGGTGATCTCATCTTATTCTACAATCAGGTTTATGTACAGAAAATGAAGGCCTTTGCTTTGAAATTCAGAGCTGCTCAGGAGGTAGGTCTTGCCCAAGAATGTTTTTCATACCATCTTTTCTAACTTTTTAAATTTCAATTAATTGTATAGGGATGAATGACATATAAACTGACAGTGTATATTTGAAATTATTTGTGCAAACTTAGAAGTGGATGCTACATTGAAAGAGCCTTTTTGCTTAGGTTAATAATTTACCTCTAGGGATTTGCAATTACACCAAATAAAAGGGCATTATTTCTGAAAGCAGCAGTATTCAGGAAAGTGTCAAGTAATTTGAAGAACTGAAGGGAACTATATGAGAAATATGGTGGGTGTTATAAGGAAGGATTTAAGATATTTGGATCGACTGGAAAGATATGAACATATAACAGTTTTAGTGAACAGAGGATTTCAAGTGATATTGTTTGGGGAAGATTTAAAATATGTAGATTATAAATTCCCAGTTTAGAGAATTTAATTATTTCCTGTATTTGCCAAAGGTGTTGAATGCTTGTAAGAGTTTAAAAATGTTAGAAATTTCATACCGTCACTGATATTTAAATGAGCATAAAAATGTTTGTATTTCACCAGGGAGACCTCCCACCTTTATCACCATTACCTGTTGTGAGGCATACTCCAGTGTCTCCAAGGCGGCGGATCTCAACAAATCACTCTGTATTTATCAATTCTCTAAGCCCTATGAAGGGCAACACTGCCATGTCCCCAAGAAAGCCATTGCCATACTATTTCAATCGTAGTCCAGCAAAGGTGAGTCCTTGACAGACATATTTGATAATTTAGAAATCCTGTATGCTGCTAAGTTTGTCTTGGAAGTAGCACAGCATTATTGGTACTAGTGGTTCATGGTATCATCTGTGTTACATTTATCCTCGCAACCTTCGTTCCCATTGGTCTTGTCATCTAATTCTCCAATATCTTTCAAGTTTGTCTTTTCCCCAATCTCACACCTTGTTTGACAGCAGCCTTTGGCCTTATAGTCTGAGAAAATAGATGTTTGAGTCACTTGTCTTGTAACCTACTAATGAAAATAATATAGTGCTGATTTTTTGGTTAATTTTCTCATAGTCCAATTTTGGCTTTACCTAAATAGTACAGAATTTCCATCATTAGATGGATAATAATTACTATTGAAAAATGTATGTTTATCTGATGTTCTGAATATGCATATACTTTAGTCTTATTTGTAACAGTATTTCTTTTGTCCCTTAGGATTTGAGAGTCATCAACACAATGCTCAAAATGAAAGGGGTTGGAGGGAAACGTCTTTTGGGTGATATGGACAATGCTCAAGATGTGAAAAGGCCATTGCTGGGTGGTATAACAAAGCGTATACAGGGTGTCTTAGGTGATAGGCTTTCAGCCACACCAACTCCAGAGCTCCAGCCGGGTGATTCCCCAGTCACTACAGAAAACAACACCTTGCCACAGAATGGTCATGCAGCTGATCCTTCTAGCGAAAATATTGGTTCGTCTGAGCAGACTTAGCCTGGACGTCTTTCTCTAGGGATGTTACAATTTGATTTGGTTATAGCTTTCAATCAAATACTTTTACTTCTGTAGACGTTTCACATACGGTGATAGGGTTTCCATTGCTGGAAGATGGAAATTACCAGAGGTGTTTCTTGCTACAGAACTCAAGTTGAGATTTTCCCCGTACCATTTTACATTTGGTACCATCATATCAGTCATTATTAGAAATTATGATTCTCTCTCTCTCTCTCTCTCTCTCTCTCTCTCTCTCTCTCTCTCTCAAGACATGATTTATTGCTTATTGTATTTGTACGTCCTAGTTTTTGTTATCTTTCAATAGATTACTTTTGAAATCTAATTTGTACACATTGACATTAAGTTTTGTTGACCCTGTTTTTTATGCCAAAATGAATTGGTACATGGTCGTCCAGAACACAAATTCTTATTTTTTGATGGCAATACTTTTACGTTCATCGGTAGATTTTGAACACTTTGCATCTGCCTTAGTAAGGTGTTCATAATTCAGCTGACTGATTGAACAAATTTTATACATGTTTATATAGTGATTCTTATATAGAAGAGGTTTATCGTTGTAATTTAAAAGTTTTTAATTTGCAATTTAAAGTTGTATCCATTTTATTTTAAATTTATTAAAATATATTACATTTCATTGCTAGCGCAATGACTGGAGGTATAGCTAAAGGTAATGTTGTATCTGTAAACAGAATAATGTCTTACGTTTTTAAGGCAAATTTAAAAAGTAATAATTTCAAATTTATCTGCTGAAAAGCAACTTCAGAAAGTGCAAACGGTTGGTCAAATACAATATAATTTTTGTAAAATAAAGATGTGGAGTACCCGATTCAATTTTTTATCCTTGAGTTTGGTGTTTTGCACAACGGGAGGTGCTGTACGTAGAATTATCAGTCTGTATTGTTTGTTATTGATTGTTGGATGGTCAGTATGCTTCTAATCCCAAATGACATATGGCTTTGCAGCTAACAGCAGAAGCTTGCAACTTACAACTTAATTTTTATGTAGATGTAGTGTAAGAGGCATACAGGTACTGCTCAGTAAAAGATAACTGACCAAGTGGCAAAAATAAGTAAGCTTGAAATCATGCCATTTCCATTAACGAAAAGTGCTTCTTAGACTTTCTAACAGTCCTTTTGGCTCGGTAATTGGGCTGGCATGAATGTTGAAACACTTTTGATCAGATAAAATAGACCTCCTCCTGTAGATGACTTTGTTTCTCAAGCTTAATTGTATTCTTGGTGGCATAGGCAATGTCTGTATCAAAGTACTGTAACAGGATTGAACCTACTTCAAGGTTGACTTATTGCATTGGAACTTAAGATCATGTCTTGGAATTGGTCTCATTATTTTGGTTTCTTGATGTGCAACCCTTCTCCCATCAGGCCCACATTTATAATTTTACTTCACACCCTTTCCATTCATTGTTCTGCCCAACTTTTTCACCCAGTTTCACATCTACATCTCATATCTGGATGTCTTGCTCTCCAGCCTCTCCAACTCTTCTCAATGTTTAAAGCGCTGAATGGTGGTAAGTGCCCCAGTCCCTGCTTTATGGCTTTTAGGGGATTTAAATTTTATGAGGAATTCATTGTGAGATTAAATAAAGTACAGTATGTGATGATGAAATTTTATGTTTCTAATGCCAAAGCTTGTTAGATCTAAAATACACTTGGAAAACTCAATATTGCCTTTCTTTTGCAATGACTAAGAGCTACAGATTTATTTTCTCCTGGCTTAGGACTAGGCATTCATGATTCAAAAACCTAACTTGGCTGCATGCAAGAAAACCTTATAAATGAAGTTTAGGTGTGTAAAAGCAAGTGACTTGATTAAGGCAGTTCTGGTAAGCTTACCTCTAGAAATTTTACTTGTTATACCTGCCTCCTGAAGCTAATATCTGTTGAAATCCAGAACAAAATTTAGCATTAACTTGCAAACATTGCCTCGTATGTTCTGCACCCTTCATTACAATACCCAACTACATTTGAGGGTGTATTCAATTTTTGTAAATTCCTCTTTGCTCTCAAGCTTCATTGTGTGATTACCATTTGTAAATTATTATAGGTGAGCCTTTACAGCATAGTATGAAAATGTTAAACATGATTAGGGATGGATATAAGAAACTTAAGTGAGTGCGAGGTATTGTCTGTGAGAGTAAAAAGCTTGGAATACAAGTAAGCAAGAAAGGTATGGGCGTTAGGATAACAGACGATGGCAGAATGAGAGAAAGGAAGCTGAGCTAAGAATAGAAGGGGCTTTGGTGTGTGCAGGATTCAGGTAAAGGCTTTGAGTGTCGAGAAGTCATAAAAGGATTGTACGAAGTGGCTTTTGAGCAAACTTTTGATTATGGAAGTGAAGTACGGATATTGAGTGTAATGAAAGAAACAGGCTGAATCTATAGAGAGAACAGATTTCCTATTCTATTCAGTGTGAGGAGAAATAAAAGGGCGAGATCTAACAGAGTAAGCCTAATTTTGTTCTTACCATATTTGTGATATCTCCCTGCTGCGAGGTGACTTCTAGAGTTAATTATCAGAATAGCGGAAGTTCATGTATTGTGTTACAAATACTTACTGGAATATTTTAATCATAAGTTTTTGTCACAGTTATATTATTGCTACATGAAAAGAACCAATCAATACTTTTGCAAGGAAAGAGGGGACGAGGGGTATGTTGCATTGATATCGATAGTTGCTTGTTAATGTCATGTTCCGAGTGTAGTCTTATTGTATTACTGTTCGGAAGCTTCATTTTCAAAATTGTGGAATAAAGATGTGAACAATAATATAACTGTTCACAAAGTATAGTTTCAATTACCAATTATGAACAACTAACCACCTCTCAAAGTCAAATATTCATTCTGGGCTGTAATCTGTATTAAGACAGTAATTTTTCCGGTTTATGAAATACGAAAACACACACCAGGGGATACGATAGTAAATAAAAGTTGCATTTATACATTTATAATAATCCCAATCGTTCATTTGTTATGGTCAGCTCTACTCAATGAAACCGGCAAAGAAGAAGCCATTTCTCCGAAGGTGTTGGAGTGCCAAAGATGTACTATAGATTTTGATGGTAAGCTTTCTAGTGTTTTCATATGGATTATCCGAATTTTATTTGTTATTAAATCAATTTTACCTAAATTACAATCAAATTTCCATTAAATTTATGAAAAAATTCTTGGTCTTATTTTAAAGGCAAAGTGACATGAATCCATTCGAACACTTGTCTGCTGGCGCAATGTCCTTTAGATTTACATCGCTGCTGCTGTTGCTGCTGCTACTCCCGACAATAACAAAGCCGACTCGTGTCTCCTTTTCTACACCAGTGTCTAAATAATCATGAACTAAATCATAATAAAATTACTACCAAGTTAACGAATCAAATTTTGAACTGTTATTTCAAATACAAAGACATCAATCTACTTGAACGCATTGTCTGCTGGCGCTTTGTTCGCTCGTTTAGCTTTGCTGCTGCTGCCATTATTGACAATAACAACAAAACCAATCCGTGTCCCTCGTTCTGTATTAAGTATTGATGTCCATTTGTTAAGTTTCGTTGCGATGCTACCAAGTGTCCGTTTATGCGTTCCTCGACTGGGATTGACGATAAGGGTGAGTTTAATAATCTTGATTTTGTTTATTTAATCTCCTTCCTCTGTAATTGTAGCATAGCATGATAGCTGAGGCCTATAGCCTAGTCAGTGGGAGGCCTACGCCAGGCCAGATCGCTTCTTCCCTCCCAGTTTGTGTAGGCCAGTTTTTATTCGTTAATTGGGCTACGCCAGGTTAAGCCTAACCTAGGTGACAGTAATATGCAGACGAAGGGGTCACGTCGTAATCGGCAGGGTCCAGGTGCTATTACCTTGGAAATTGATTTTTCCAATACTTTTAGTGTTGTTTATTGTCGGTCAGCTGTTATTAACCTCATATCCACCCAAAATGGTCGGGAACCCTTTGGGAATGCAGGGTTTTAGAGATGTTACGAGAAAGACAGGACTGCCGTGTTATTGTTAGAGAATGGTTCCGCACGTGAACAAGTCATCAGGGAGCCATATGTTCAAGAAGGGACTGGCTAAGGAAACCTATTATCAAGGGAACTATACTAACCTAATGTACCTTAACCTAACCCGACCTAGCAGGCCGTGTTGCTTAACAGGAGGGCTTGGCCCCCTGGACCCCCCCCCGGTGAAGGAAACTCCACTCTTTACCAAAAGCTCCCCTATAACACTGCCCATTTACGATAGAATTCCAGGATTCCTAGCATACAAAAACATGTAAGTTCTGAGGTTAATTACATGTTAATTATAGTTGACCGACAGAAAATAATGGTAAATTCTTAATAAGCAACCAGAATACTGTAGAAAAAGTCAATCTCCTAGGTAATACCCTATGCGGAGCTGTTATGTAGTTCTACCTATTAGGTAAAGGTAGGTCTGATTGGGTCAGCCTGTATTCCCTCTGGAATGCATACTGTGGGTAGTTTGCAGATTGACGGGGTCAAGCTCTGACATTACCTCCCAATGGAAGCTTAGTCCATTGTTTCCGATGTTTAGTGTTATTTGATGGGGATGGGTTGGGGTGGGGCAAAGTCCCCCCCCCCTGGCCAAGTCAGGGCACAGGTCCCTAAGTGAGGTAGGAAGGTAAGGACTGGTTAGGTCAGGGGCATGGCTTTCTAGGAAAGGTTAGGTTTGTTTTTGTCCGTGGAACCCATTCCCGTTATTCTACACTCACCCCTTCTGCAATTAAGGAGTACCCTAGGCCAGGCTGCATGACCTCTTGGTAAAATTTTATTTTAAACCATTTGTCTGTTGCATTGTAGACTTGAAATATCATTTTATTGAGTATCCCTGACATTCGTTTTGTTAGCAAATGAGAATTTCTTAGAGATAGGGGACCACATTGAGAAAGCGGGGCTTATTGGTTGGCAGAAAACACAATATGAATTAAATACTTCCCATTCTGATTAAGTTTATGGTGTAGGATAGCCATAGTTTTCAAACTAATAACATGCACTAGTGTATGGATGTTGTGCCTTAGGTTAAGTTAGGGTAGGTTAGATTAGGTGTGGTTGGTTAGATCACAGCTTTATTATTATTTATTTTGTCGTGCCCTAGGTTAGTTTAGGTGGGAGTTTAGGTCTAGCTAATGACCCCGCATCCTAAATTAAGGTAGGTAGGGGTATAAGGCTAGGTAAAGACACAATCCCCTGGTTAGCTTAGGTAGGGGGTCAAGGGCTAGGTAATCCTGGCATTGTGGCTAAGGTTAGATAGGGGTTGGCCCCCCAGGCTAGCTAAGAATCCAACCCCCTAGAATGGTGTAGGTGTAATCAATCCTTGTATTTTATTCATGTTGTGTTTTCCTTCACCAAGAAACCCTGTTTTTCCCTTGTAATCTCTCCAATTGTAGGATCTAAGGGTTGGATCCACCATTTGCTCATAAAATGAATGTCAGGAACGATCAAAGTTTACGTTAAATCTTATGAATATTATATTTTTAAGTCCAATATACAATGATAGTTTCAAATAAAATTTTACCAAAAATTATATGAAAGCATGAAAATACATAAGAAAAAAATTATATATATTTTAGCAGGGATACACCCTAGCCTGACCTTTTCTATTCTAGGGCACTGGGTTCTAACATGACTTGGAGGTAGAGGGTAAAGGCATAGAGACCCCACAGATTCCTCACAGTTCCTGGCCTAATCTGACCTTGGGCACCATGTATCATACAAGTTTGCAACAATTCATCCTAGGGTGTTATGTTACTTCCATTCTAGTACTCTATATTGGAGTTTCTCTGCTCATTTCCTAAGCCTCCTTAATAGGCTTAATAATAAAATTAGTGGTACCTCATTTGTTGAACATTTCTTATGTCGGACATTCCATTTTTCGACTGGAATTTTCGAAGGAAGTTTGTGTCTTTTGTCTAACAGATACTTGTATTTTGACCTGACCAATTGCCTTCTTTACATTTGTACTGATGGCCTACTGTGTCCAACAAGAAAAACTGTATAAACATGGTTTCCTTTACAATATATAGTTTAATGATAACCATATTCAACAAAATAAGTAAAAGAGTAAGGCTAGGTTCACACAAGGCATTTTTAACCGCAGCGGCCACCGCTCTTTTAATGCTGTAATTGTTCACACGAAGCGTTTTTTACCACAGCGGCCACCGCGTGGTAATGCTTCTTTATATGTGTGTGTGTATATATATATATATATATATATATATATATATATATATATATATATATATATATATATATATATATATATATATATATATATATATATATATATATATATATATATATTCATCTACTTTTTTTGTAACATCCAGTGTCAGAATGATCCTTCTCCATAGTTAACAGTTGACAGTGACAGTGATGCAATAGTGTGTGTGACTCTGATCACGGGGACCAGGTATGATGGCCAGGGTTGCTATGGTAACACACAATCTCTTTTCTCATTGGCTGACGCACAGCCAATGATGGCACCTGCTGTCTTCAAACAGCGCGGTTCACCACTGTGTGTGAACGATGTCATTGACTTTTATGTATCTCAACACTCCCGACAGTCGCACGTTGGCGAGGGGAATCTTGCTACTGCGGCGTATTGGAAACTGCCGCGATACGCCATGGTTACGTGTGAACGATTCCATAAGCTAACATTGAACAATCGACAGCGCATATCTCACCGTGCGGTTAAAAGCGCCCTGTGTGAACATAACCATTTTTACCTTTACCTCATTCTACCTGAGGGATGTAGCATACAAGTTTTTGGATACCTTCTTCTTTAAGATGCGTAGTGGCTACTCAGCAGGCTGTTTAGTTGTCCAAGCTCTTGTACAAATAGCATCATACCTAAGGTACTCATAGGGTATAAGGCTGGAAGTTGAATGAGTGAGTTACTGGCTTTTTCTCTCTCTCCCTCCTCCCATTCTTTCCTTCCTATTCAAGGCAGCTGTCAGGCTGAGTAGAGGCTGTAACAGGCCTTGATATAGGTAAATTACACATGCATCTTAAAGCTCCAGCTCCTTAGGGGTGACTCCTTCCACTCTTTTTTTTCAGTTTGTGCTTCCCTCTTTTGGGCAGCACTTTGCTCTCCAAAGTTTTTTCCTAGAGTGAGAGAACAGACACGTTTCACTCTAGCTTGGGGTCCTGTCATTTTTGACATCCCATAGCCTGATTATGTAGGAGGGTACAGGAATCACAGGCCCCTGCTCCACATCATGACTTGAAACATAGCATTTTTGGGTAGAAATTCAACTTGTTATTTAGTGGCTTAGGGAGTATGTCACCTTCATAAAAGGCAGCGGTTCATATTTTTCATACAAGCCCATACACATGTAAGATTAAAGTAGTTTGTATTTTTCATGGGTTACATACCAGAGCCTTTTATTGTAATCCAACTTCAGTTACCCACATTCCCTGATGTTGAAGGAAAAACTGCTGGCTCACAATGGCTGAGTTGGGGACTCTCCCCCACTCACCTGCCTACCTTAAGTCCATCACTGTGTTAAAAAGTTTTAATGACTTTACATCGCATGATGAGGTGATAAATACAAATTACTCAAAATTTAATATATTGTAAATGTAATAACTTCCTATTTATTTCCATTATCAAAAAACTATGTAACTTATCATAGTCAGTAAGTTTTTACTTCATTTTGGCATTTAGGCTACTACTTAGAATGGCTTCCGTCAGAGTGAAACAACTTAATGTACGCTGCCTGCTAGTGGGTAACATAAGTGTAATAGTAGAAATTTTCGTTTTGTATTATTGCTTAAAATCAGTACGTGTTTTTGGCTAGTATAAAAGAAACTAGGTGAAACACAACAAAGCAATTCAGATCTAGGCTTTCTTTTTAAAACATGGTATTGTAGGCTACGTTCATCATGTGTTCTAGTTTTCATAGTACTTTTTAAAATTATTGTAATATATTTACAGTAGCATTGGGTATCAAGATTACTTGAATTTAAGTACAATACTTAAAATTCTATTTAAGACCTGTAGCTTTGTGTACAGTAAATAATATGCTAAATAATGTATGTTTTTATGTTTCAGAGTCTAAGCACAACTTCTTCACAACAAAGCGTATTAGCTCCTGCAGTGCCTGGTGCAACAAAACCCTTGATTATTGAAAGAGAATTTGAACAACCAAGGTGAGGAGATAGTGATTAATTTCTTATAGATGAGAAATTGAAACAGTGTGCCAAATTGATGCTGGTAATATGATTTTACAGAATGTAAAGACTGTTGCCATAAAGCAGACAAATTTTTAAAGATTATTTCCATTGTATCGGCTGGATTTAATTTTTGTGCATTTTAAAGTCTCAGTATGGATGCATAATGTATGTTAAAGTAGATGGAAAGCTGTAGAAATATTTGCAAAAAACGTTTGGACACATACACCTTACAATGCTTAAAATGCCAAGAATTACATATTATACTTCAAATATGATGTGTCATAGAGAATCATGATGGAATTGTAAATAGCATCCGCTCATTTTACATTTTCCAAATAACAGAAATGCCACCCAACCCCGTGAAGCATGGATTGAGACTCTTGATAGAGATGCCAGCCCCTCACAAGTAGGGCTCATGAATTTGCATCCCGATGTCTTTTCTGCTTTCCCAAGACTGGACATTATTCATCAGAACGTCATATGGCAGCATAAGTATCGCACAGTGGTGAGTGACTTTCTGTAAATGTTCACATTGTAATGGCCTTGTGTCAGTACATTATTATTCTTAAATGACATGTCTCATGATTGCACTGTATTTGAATTTCCTGTAGCAACATCATTGATATTTGATTCTGATAGTCCTTTCTGTTGTAGCTTAGTTGAACTCCTTCATAAACAGTTGTTGGATTTTACTCAAGTATTTTTATTACTATGGGTTAATTAAATCGTGATTACTTTTAATAAAGGAGTAGGCTTCTTTTCATGCTTTAATCATAATCAAATTACAGTAGTACTTAAATATTACTGCCGCATATTTGAAGGATATTTTTACTGAATAGTTGTTGTACTGTGTCTAGTAGATTTTGGCAGGTCAAGGCAGTATTTGTTTGTATGCATAAAAACCTGAAACATTTTTTTTATTTTTGCCAAGGTGAGGGGAAGGTTTAAACAGTATATGAAAAATGTTTGACTCACAAGTAATAATGAAAGTTTTTCTTTCTGTTGAACCTGTTTTATTTACAGTTATCCTGTATTTTGTAAAATTTCCTTTCTCTTTTTATACAGGAAGGTTTGCTTTTTCACTTGACTTACAGGTTTTCAAAAGAAAAGGGGTTGTGAATATATGAAATTAACCCAGCCTTACATAGTAGTTGATTTGCATACCAAATATAAACAGTGCATGTCTCAATCCTTTGCTGTATAAACTGGGGCTAAGTAGATATTCACATAAGTGGGCAATGATAAATGGAAATTGAGTAAATGGTAAAGATGACACTTAATGAATTCACTTCGCAAGCATAGAAATTTTTGGAGGCCACAAATTATTTCAAGTACAGGAGTTTTATAGCTGTTATAAGTTGATGAATGAGTAAATGGTAAATTTCTTGACAACTTTTCAGAATTACGCGCAAGCCAAGGTACTGCATGAAGTTCGTGGCGGAGGAAAGAAACCGTGGCCACAGAAGGGCACAGGAAGAGCGAGACATGGGTCTATCAGGTAACTGGAGATGAGAAATTATCATTGTCATTGAACCTAAGAATTGCAAACAACAGTTTAGGCTTTCATGATTTTAAAACATTATCTCAGGATGTTTTTAATAACCTTGGAGTATAGGAATTACCCAGTGAATCATAGTTTTTACTCTTTACTGCTTAGACAACAGCAGACATAGTGAACTGGTATTTTTTAAGGAATTCTAGAAGAAAAAAATGTTTTGCATTTTTTGGGGGTTAATTGTGCACTTCACATGTGAAAGACATTTCTCTCTTGTATTATTTGTGAATGTTTACTTATATTGCAATTTTTAATGCCTTCTTATTCTTGTCATTTGTTGTCATCACAAATTAATTTTACTAGACTACTAAGTCTCATTTCAAGAATCCTAGGTCTCTGCCAAAGGACTTTTTCTTAAATAAGAGGAAAATTGGAGTAGGGTACAGTTAAAGAAGTTGGACAGGTAAGTAAGAAGGGAACAAATGGAATAGAGGAAAAGTAAGAGGCCAAAAGCAACGTTGCTGGGCCTGAGCAGGAACACTGCGAAGAAGGTTTAGTACCTTCTTCTGTGAGGTGTGCAAGTTGCTGTATCTCTGTTGGCCGGGTTGTTGTTGTTTTTGTTTTAGGTGGCTTTATGCCAGCACAGGCTCTTGCTCATAGAGCAGCCCATAAATCTGTTGGCTGGGAAGTTCTAGGAGTTCCAGACTAGGCTTCCTACTTTTCTCACACCTCACTGCACTTCCCTAGGACAAGGACCTGTGCTGTTGCTGGCATAAGCTGGCTATATCTAAAGCAACCAACCGGCCATGCTAGATACCCATTTACAATGTCCAGACTCTCTTCTGAACTTTCTTATAAGGCACTGCTTCATAAAACGAAGTGCTGTTCAAAATTTAATTTCCCATTTGCTTGTGATATATTTCTCTTAATGCTTGTATGGCAGTAATTTCTGATGAGATAGAGTTATAGGATTTTTTACCCACTTGGTAAAATGACTAAAATCAAGACTGATGCATATCTCAGAATGCAGGACAGCGCTCACATAAATGTGTTTCTGTTTATCGAGTTTACAGTCTACAGCAAATGTGAATATACTGGAAAGAAATCCTTGACAAATTTTTGTTAGAATTTCAGCATTTCTAGTTATCCAATTACTACAGGTTGCAATTTATTGAATTAGATTTTAATGTATTCACAATTTATTTGCCAAGAACAAACCCCTGGGCATGCCTTATGAAAGGTATGTTAACTGTTTTGTTTAGTTAAACTATTTATTGATGGTTGTAATATAAAGAGACTCCATATCATGCATTTCAACTAAGGATTTAATTTCTTCCCAGATCACCTATATGGAAAGGAGGCTGTAAGTCCCATGGTCCGAGGGCATACACAACACATTTCTACATGTTGCCCTTTAGTGTCCGATTGAATGGCCTCATCTCAACGTTATCAGCAAAGTTTGCTCAGGTTAGTGAAAGTGAAAATCAGTCCTTGATACTCAGTTTGAGATGTTACTTCAAGAGACTAGGAATGGGTGCATCAGTAGTTCACCCTATCTCCACATGAGCAGCAGTAGCTAGGAATGATTTTTATTTGATGGTAATATGTAATAGTGGCCATGTTTACATTGGTAGTAATAGTTAAAGGAGACTTCATTTTTGTTGCTAGGAAGCTATACCTGCTTTCATAGGACAAGTTTAAGGATGAATTGACTGGTCAAGAATTAATCATAAACTTGGGATTGATGAGGTTAGAATGTCAGGTCACTTGTTTCTCCCACCAGCTTTCACTGATCACTGTTGAAACCAGTTGCCCATTTACACCTGAGTGTATTGAACCTGAGTTACAGAAATTATTGGTGAGTTCACATGGGTAGCATTAGCCATTACATTAGTTTGTTTGTTATCAGCATCCTGATTAAAGGAGCACTCATGAGATTCATTGGTTAAAGTTTATTGATGTTGAAGGGATATTCCATACAACTTTAGATTGATGCAACCTTGCACATCATTAGTGTAAAAAAAATTCCCTTTTTATTTAGGAACTGAATTTTTCATAGATTAATGTTAAAATGGGAAACTTTTTATTAATTCATGTTTTTCTTTCAGGATGACATAAAAATTATAGAAGATTTAGAAATGCCTTCTGATGAAGCTCCTTACATCGAAGGGTTGTGTGCAGAACGATCGTGGGGGCCTTCTGTCCTGTTCGTAGATGAGTAAGTTGACACCTGGTTTATTTTCATCCAAAACAACTGTTGATCCTACTTTTGATTTACGTATATTTATTTCACAATTATATCTTAACTTAGGTTTAGTAATAATGTTACTCGTTCAGCAGGTTCTGTATTTAATTTTGATGTATTATGCAGAACCCCATAAATCTTGAAAAGTGGCTCTGTAGTTTTATGAAACTACTTTATGTTAAAATACTTATTATCAGTAGTGAGGAAGGTAGTATTACTTCAACAGCAAGTTCTGTTTATACTTGTGGAATATTTCTTATCTTTGGTTCCAAGAGATCATTGCTTACATAGCAAGAGTATTATTACTGTGCTTTTTATTATTTTTTATTATAAGTATTGATATGGTATTGCTTCTTTATGAGTTGATTTGTTCTTTAGTTTGTGTAATTTCTTAAAAGCCATTGTTTTTTCAAATGCTCACTTTCCTATTTCTAGTGTCATCTCCTAAGGATCTGTTCTCATCCATTTTATGTCGTCTTTGTTATCACACATCCATTAATCATATAATAGCCTTTATCTGTGTGGGACACATGCAGGTGCTTGAAATAAAGCATTTCAAATAAAAGAGCCCAGTGCACATGCCCAGCCAACCCCAGTACTGTTCTCTCCAGAATTGCCTAGTTACTCCTATATTTTGAGTTCATTTTCATTCCATTTCCATTTTGTGTGTTACATGATTAATATTATATGTTAATTTTTTAATTTTGTTACCTTTTAGCTTCACTCGGTGTGTTTCTGCTTTGTTAACTTGAATAGCCTACTACTTTTCTGTTTACTGTTTCTTTTTGGGGCAGTTTCATCAGTTAAATAATTTCAGCTTTGGAATAGCTTTTGGAGTTATCCAATTGCTCTTTCAATTTTGTTTTTCTTGTTCACGTAATTCTAGTTTGAGATTTTGCTTGCTGAATGTATGGACTGTTAACTTTATTTTCTACTCAGTCCTTGGTCTCACAGTAATGTTTGCCTAGTAATATGTACCTCTTGTTTAACCTTACCACAGAAATGGTTTTCCATTCTCATTTTATTACAGAGTTTTGCACTTGTATTTTATATTGAACAAAGTGCATTTTTTTGCATTTATCATTCATTATGTAATTATGACTTGGTGTATTTACATGTATTAGGGTTATAAGTTCTACAGCAGAAGGACCATCATATGCGGGCCTGTAATGTAGGGGCTTAACCTCTTTTGTGAGGCTTCCATGTGTTGGTCACTTTCCAGTGGCTTAGGTTTGGGCAACAGCGTACCTGTAAGGATATTCACTTTCTCTGTTGACAATTGATTTAACTTGTCATGCCACAAATGTAAGTGACAAGTCACATGTATCTTTGGATGATGCCTCTTTCTCTAGCAAATGTTAGGACTTTATGCCATTGCAGTAGACTTTTACCAATAGATTCAGCAGCTTGGGAAGTAGATGCTGTGCTCCAACTATGGGATGGCATGAATGCTCTTGTGGTTCACTTTCATTTCTCCTTTTTAGCCTCATCAGGACTCATCTCAGGCTTAGAACTCCTTGTGGAATTTCCCAGGTCTCTTATCACTTGTAAATGTCTCCTGAAGCAGCCCCATTTATGTAGATTTCATTTCTACAGTTGCACACATTTTGGTTGTCAAACAGCTCCAGAGTGAGAGGCTTTTCGGAGGTTGTTGCAGAAGCTATTGCCACTTCCTGTAGGTCCTCAGTCACAACTCTTTCCTGGGTGAAGTTGGCTAGATTCTTGGCTGAAAGCAGTTAATGGGGTTCTCGTCCTTATTTTAGTCCTGTTCTGATCAGTTCATTTAGTTTTGCTGAAACCTCCAGGTTGGGACTTAATTTTGGTGCTGCACAGTCTGGTCTAACCGTCAAGATTGTGTTTTTTTATTGCCTTTGGCTCCTTCAGATATGTTAGGAAGCTCCATGCCCTTTGAGGGAGTTTCCCACTTGAGTCATTGGACCTCTGTTGGTCTCTCATTTGCCCTAGAGTTCATAGCCAAGACTGCCTTTTAGCAGGAGTGGTTCACTTCTCGGTCGCGTTGTTATTCCTCCCTTGCCTTCGTCCACTCTTAGAGGACAGGCTTCGTTATCCAATAAAAGCTCTTAGATCCTATTTCCAGTGTATGGAGTCTTTTCATCCAACTCCTTCCTGCCTGTCTCTACATTCATACTTGGCCAGTGTCTGAAACACTGACTAGCAACTACAAGATATTTCTTGTTCATATTTTGTTGATAAGCTCAGGATTAAGGCTCATGTTTGTGCCCTTTCTTTTTCACTGGTCTTTAAGAGTAATTTGAAGTTCTTTACCAGCCTTAGGGAAGGCACCAGTCATTGTTGCCAGGTTTTTACACTCGGATCCATGGTCACAGAAGGTCTTATACTTTCAGTGGGGAGAGAGTTGAATCAGTCATGATTAATCTCTTTTTTTATGTGGCATAGTGGAGGTGTGGAGTTATGTATTTCCTGGAGTACCTGGTACTATGCCTTTTGTACTGGGTAAGTGTCATCCTTTGGTTTCGTCATCCATTGCAGACCCATTACTTAGAAGTGCCCTCTGTCTTGATAATACTATGGAAACCCTCCATTTCTAATAGTTTCTGTTAATAACTCAACATATTTTCCTGGGAATGGACTTCTCCCTTTTCTTGACATCATCGATTTCGTTCTCCCTCCTGAAGGGTGATTCAGGCTATTTTATGATTTATGGTTTTATAATAAACTGATCTTTTTTCAATTGCAATATTAATGCAATCCATTAATCATAATTTCCAGTGCCCTTCTCCCATTCCCTCATTTCAGTTTGAGACAGATGAAGGAAAGCTGTGTCAATGGACATATGGGGAGTTTGGCTGGTATATTGAGGTTTTTCTTTGAAGAATTTTGCTTCGTGCATGTAAATATGCTCCACACAGCTAAAGCCTGTTTTGTTGTAAAAACAATTTTCATCAAAGCTTTTATCTTTTGTATGTTATCTCCCAACCTATATTATGATCCATTCCAACGTACACCAAATGGCTAACATTAAACTTTGTGATGAATTCTTTCATCACATGAAAATGATTTTACTCTTCACAAATTATCTTCAGTTCATTCTTGGCATTCTTCAAAAGTATATTTTAACGTTGTCTAATCTTGTGAAATGCTATTCATGTTGACATAGCATTTGTAAATGGGGTGGGCAAACTTTGGTCTGTTGCAGTGCTCCAATTTTAATTTATTTGATATTTCCACCTTCGAAATTATGTAAGAGAATTAGGAAACTGAACCCATAAGATTCATTAGTATTTTGGCCCAGAAATAGTTATGCATTTTGGAAAGGTCTTTTTAGTGGCCTGGCAAAGTTGGCATCTGGGAAGGTGGTACTTCTTTGTACAGCTTCTTCATATGTGCGTGACTTGTCCATCTTTGTATCAAGTACTGTTCTCCTATGTGGAAAGACTCTTTGTAAACCATTTTCTTTAAAAAGTGCAGTTATCTTTTTGGCTATTGCTTTTGAGTAATGTTGGTTGCATGTGCCTTTCCACTTTTGGCCTTGAAAGCACAACAATTTGTGCACACCCACATTTGACCAGTCTTCTGTGCTGTTCAATTTTACAATGAGTTCTTTGTTTTCTTAATCATCTGACTGCATTGTTTTAGGTGATGTTAGTCTTCATCTTACACGAAGTCTTGGTGACACCCGTTACTTTGCAATCTTGGAGCTTGATTTGGACAGCCTTGCCTGTATGGTCACAGATTCCCATAAATTAACTTTCCTGTCAACATGTCTGTTGATATACAGTGTCAGCTCACCACATACAGTACATATTTGATTGCATTAGTTGACTGAGTGTACAAAACTGAAACTGAGTGTAGTTTTAACACCTTAATGAAAAACTGTACAATGTGTGTAGTGTACTGTGCAGATGATGAGACCTGTACAGACTGTCTGCTACTGACAAACTTTCAGTTTGAACTTTAGTGGACCTGGGCTGTCCTCTGTACAAACTTTCAGTGTGCAATGCTGTCATTCAGCCAGTGAATTTTCACCGTGCATTTTAAGAACTTTGAAAGGGAAAAGCACCACAGTTGGTAAGAAAACATATGCTAATGTACATATAATTAGTTTATACTTGAAAAATGGAAGTGGTTTATGGTTTATTCTGAACATTGATATAATGAAGACTGATACATTTATGTCTGAATTTATGTGAGCTTCTATTGGAGGTGTGTATCAGATGTTTAGATATTATTACATATATAGAGGTGTTTTTATATTACAAAAGTTCTCTTTAAAAATGCTTTACAA
The DNA here is from genome assembly GCF_040412425.1 of Macrobrachium rosenbergii. Classification (NCBI taxonomy): domain Eukaryota; kingdom Metazoa; phylum Arthropoda; class Malacostraca; order Decapoda; family Palaemonidae; genus Macrobrachium; species Macrobrachium rosenbergii. The sequence goes on along the minus strand of NC_089786.1, from coordinate 49,751,564 downwards.
CTAGTAAAAAATAATATCAGTGTAACACAGAATATTGATTCAACTTGATGTTACTATATAAAGTAAGTTAGTGTGTCAATTATAGGTCAAAGAAATTGGGTACAGTATTTCGATTAGCCTCCAACTTGCCATCAAAAAGTTTTGACCCATTATGTAACAATGGACTTGGAATGGTCACCTTGCAGGTTGCAGTGAATACTAAAAGTGGTTATTCAGTAGAGAATATTTCTAAGAAAAAGGTCTTCACCAAGTAATGTCATATTACTGACATTTCCATTTAAGAATAATTGGCTTCTCATAAACAAGTTTTTCATCATCACTATACACAACAGTGTTTCATGTGATGACAGAGCAACATTCATAGAATCTGATGAAGTTTGTCCAAAGGTGGAAGTTGTACTAAGGTTTAGCTGAGCAGTTTGAACTACCTGATGAGAAGGGACCTAAAGGAAAGCACGAAAAATAAAAGGCAGAAAGGAATGCAGCTGGTGATTGAAGGGATACTGTAAGGGACCTTCAGTACCATTTACAGTACAGCTCTATAGCAAGGCGTGCAGTCTGCGATACCCTGGAGAGGTGCCTCCTTGGGTAATGCACATAGTCTGATTATGCACCCACGTGCTGTAGTTGGTTGCTCCTGTTTTGTGGTTAGAGAAGCATCGACAACAAAAGTCATTGGACTAAAAGGCATCTTGGAATTTAACTTGTTCTTGGGTATCGGAAGGCATGTATGCCATAAGCATTCCTTTAAATACTTTTGGTAAAACATATTGAAACATTATAGCTATTAAAATAGATCATCTTTTGTACTTTATGTTAACTTCTGGGAAATTGTCCATAATTATTTATGCAAGCCCATCAACATATTAAGTAGATTAACGAGACCTCTGATTCAAAACATAACTTTTGGAGGGCTGACCCAAGGGATTTGTCTTTTGTAGTAAAATTTAAACAAAAGTAATGGAAGAGTTGTCTTGCTTCTGAAAGGAGAATAACTTTTTTTAACTGGAATAATAATTTGTTTAGAAAACCTTGCAAATTAGCATAAGCATAATTGAAATGTGTTTTCCTAGTCCTGTTTTTTATATCAAATTTATTTTAAATTTCAGCACTGATATCATGCCTCGTAACATAACTCTTGCCACAAATCCCATTTGGCATTACAATCTAATGCCCGTTTATGGTAAGTATATTGTTGTTGCTCTTTCAATCTATTGCTTTGTTTTGTATGAAAGGTAGTTGTAGTTTTTATTCAATACAAAGGATAGTATGGTACAGTCACCCAAAAATGTTTCGCAACATGTTCCAGAAGTTTTTGATCACCTAACAATACTTTGTTTTATATATACAAGGAAATGAGCTTTTCTTATTCGATCTTGGTTATTAATCATGCAATTAGCAATATAAAAAAGAATGGCGAGTGAAAAATCCATCTTACGAAAAATAACGAAACATTTTGAAAAATTTTGCTCATGTTGGTGAGGTAAAATGTTGGCGAGGTAAAAAGAGTCAAATAAAGACCAGTAATTAGTCATCCATTCAATAATTTTGGGAGTAAATTCAGAGACTTTCCTCTTCATGGATGAATAATAATGGTAGAGAGAAATAAAAACCAGTTTAAGGGAAACGGGAGGTAATTTCTCTGATGTACCATTTCAGGAACCATGAGTCATCATTTTTCTCAAATATCTTTCAAACTAAAACTAATTATTTGATCGAAATGGTTCTTTGACATAGTGTACAAGACACCTCTTGCTAATTTTTGGTAATATAGTGCATTGTCAAATGGTGTTAATTAAGACATTTACTCCTGACTTTTAAAGACAAAGTCACAAGAGTCAGCAGGACTAATCTGTGCAATCAAATGTCCGCTATCCCCCACAGACAGTAAAGGGGGGCAGAGATGGGGAGGCCAGGAAAGTGAGTTGAGGGAGGGATGAGGAGGGGGAGGGACGGGATGGGGATAAAGGACGTTCAAATGCATAGTTTGGTGATGCTTGGCAACACCATGTAAGTCAGGAGAAAACACCGTAACTAAAACCATTTGACAATGCACTATACTGCCAAACATTAGCGGGAGATGTCTTGTACACTGTGTCAAAGCACTATTTCAATCAAATAATTAGTTTGAAAGATATTTGAGAAAAACGATGACTCGCAGTCCCTGAAACAGATAGCAGTCGTGTCTGTGCTTGTTTCATACGCTTATGACGGATTTGCCAATTAGTGCCAGATGTCACAATTATAAGTTGTCTGAAAAGTTTTGAAGTATGTTGCAAAACATTTTTGAGTGACTGTAACATTGAAGGAACCATTCCTTTGGTAGTCTGCATTTAGTAATATTTTTTAGAATTCTTGTACACCTAGTTAATATTACTTTTATACCGCAGATCTACTAATTAACCTAACCATTATTTTCATAAGACAAAAACTGAACTCTGTACTGCCACCAGTTCTGTTAGTTATCATCATTAATGCCAAGTGTCACTAATTTTTTTAAGCCATAAAATCCGGGGAAAAATTTCATTATATATTTTTGTTGCCAATTTCTCACACTGGTTGTTTTCTTAATTCTCTGAACAGTAATTTCCTCTCCTTCCCAGGCCTGAATGTAATTAGTATGCTGAAACACGACACCCTCGTCTTGACTGTTGCTGCTGTCAAGAGACTGGAAGAAAGGTTATTGTATCATCTCAACAGACCAGACTTACATCTTGCAAATAAGAAAAAGTTTCGTATGAAATAAAATAAATATATTTAGATATGTAAATATTGCGATGTTATTGGTTATAATTTTATGCAATAAAATTATCTCTCGAGCCAATTCTTCTTTTTTTTATATAGCTTTTAAGTAGGTGGATGAACAGCCATTGGGTATACAACATTGTAAACTATAAACTATTTACAATGTGATAAAGATGCAGTGGGTCATCTTAAATGATGATTTGGCTCAACACTGGATGAAGCTTTATTGTAGGTAAGTGAATTTTTTTGTTTTTGTTTAATGCAGATGAAATATTGCATGAACTGAATTAACTTACCTTTTTCCATATGACATTTACAGTATATAATTCCATTTCTGCCTTTTCTCTGTGGAAGTGTGATTCCAGAAATTAGCCTTCAGTTTCTGATTATTAGAGGATCGGGTTAAAAACAGGAGTTTAAGCAGACTCCCTTACCCACTACACTTTTTGATAACTTTTAAAAATAATTAGAAGCTGTTAAGCTTATTCATGTCAACTTATTTGGGGAGAAATATAGTAACTAAAATACTCTAATAATATTAACTTATTTATAAAAACTTGCACATTTTATATAAACTACAGAATTTGCAAATCTTGCAAAATCAAATATTGTATCTTCTTGTAAAATACAATTAACTAAACATCCTTGGAGACAATTTATGGTTATCAAGTGAAAAAATGATTTTGGCAAAACCATTCTCTTTTTTTTTTAAAGTAAAAAAATTTATCACTGCCTGGTGCACAAAATTTTACTTAAGGAACATTTTCCTAAAGTCATCATTAGACTTGGGTTTAACAGATTCCTCTGTTGCAGCTTTCTCATCTTTTTCAGAGGAACCTGAAGCACGCATTAATGATCTTGGCATCAAGTCAAACATGCCTTTCTTGCGGGCACCAGGTATATTTTTACCTTTATTTTTACTTCCAAGTGTATCTTCTTTGACTGTGGGCTTGGGATTGTTTGACTTATCCTTTGACGGGGGATTGCTAATCAGCACACTAATAACTTTGCCTCGAAGTTCTTTACCATCCATTGCTTGGCGTACTTTTTCAGCCATTTCCTCGCTTTGGTACTCAATGTAGCAAGTCCCTTTCGAATAGCCATTCCTGAAGCTGACAAGTCTGATGTCTTTGATTTCGCCATGGGGAAGAAATGCTTCTTTAACGTCGTCCTGTGACATGTCAAATGGCAATCCACGGATAAAAAGCTTGTTTTTCTCCTCACCCACTGCATACTTAAAGTAGTGACTTTGTCCTTCTGGGTCATACTTTGAGACATATACAGGTCTGTCATTGAGAGAGACGCGGTCCATTTCTAAAGCTTTCTTCACAGCTTCTTGTGTTTTAAAAACAAGGTATCCATATCCCTTACTGCGGCACTTGTAATCTTTGACTAGTCGGAAATCCTTTATTTCACCACATCCAGAGAACAACGGAATGATGTCCTGCTTATCTATTCCAAAGGCCAAGTTGCTAATGAATACTGTGGTCAAATCATCATCAGTATCTTTATCTGTACAAATGCCATAGGCCTCTGCAACTAAAAGCAAGAAAAAATTAATTAATATTATAACTCAAAGTCCACATTGTAGTAATTTATCACATTTAATACATTATACAGTACTTGAATATTTTAATAAATGCATGAGGCTTACGTTTAGCTTTTTTAGCTTGAGCTTCTGCCTCCACTCCATCAGCTTTTCGTTTAAAACCAGGGGGTGGAGCAACATCACCTTTGTAGCCTGGGGGAGGACCACCATCATCCTTAAAGCCAGGTGGTGGTACCATATCACTCTTACTGCCTCCTGAAGATCCTGCATTACTTGTAAATCCTGGAGGAGGAGCTACAGCATTTCTGAAACTTGGTGGTGGTTCAGGATCCTTATTGCACATTGACTGTGATGAAACAGCTTCATATGTGAAACCTGGAAGAAGACAACCTATAGTTACATGGCAATGTAAGAAGTTTGCTATACATGAAAAACCATGGCACTGCACAAAAGCAAACTATAAACCTCACTCAAATGAAAAACCCCACTATACACTCCAAAACCTCTGAATGACTTGAATTTACAACAGAAAAAATTGGTGAACTGCATACAGCATATTAGCTCTTGTATTTATCTATTAATTTTTATATGATGGTTATTTTTCTATTAGTTTTTATATGATGGTAACAAAGGGTGAAGATGGTAAGTCCTGGCCTAGGATATTACATACTGTCCTGAAACTCTTGTAAAAGTACCCTCATTCTACATAATTTTCAATGGGACAATTGTGGAAGAATGTGGCCCAGCCATGGATGACTGCGTCTGAATGTGGAACTAGTTACCTGCAAAATATTGTTCTTACATAGTCAAAAATATACTTTTTGCATTTAATTATAAAAAGATCGTACATTTTTGTAAATTCACATCCATACTTTATTTGCAGGGCTGAGGTTTTAAAATTTTATCAAATATATTTCCGTGGAAGATTTATTTTGTGTGAAAGTCGACCAACTCAAGTTGGGAAGTGTGTAAGATGAAGGATAGAAAACTACCAATAAAGAGACTTGAATGCAATATGTTGATGTAGTCAACTACAGTATTGTTAGAAAATGAAATATACGTTAAACCTAACTTATCTGAACCACTTTCATCCAGGTTACTGAAAAATCCAGATGATTTTATTGGTTACCAGATGGATTTGTTGCATACATTTTGAAAACAAGCAAACTAAGAGAGAAGTTTTATGGCATGCTATTTACTTAACTAAAAATACCCATCGTTTTAGGCACTAAAAATACCCATCGTTTTAGGCATGACAGGAAGTCTGGCATAACAAAACATGAATTTTCTGAATTTATAGTAATGACATTTAGCTAACTCAGTGACAAATGTAAGCCTGGCATACCATCTTGTCTTCTAAATGTGTTGGCATTCACTTCTAAAACATTTTAGGTTTTTGCATTCTTGCTATTCATGCAACATGGTACATGAAAAAAACTGTCATGACAGTGTCAAAACAATCAGGTGCATGCCTATCATGACATGATCATACAACTACAAACTGTAAGTTACATCATTCTAAGGAAATTCAAAGCCAACATTTTCAAAAACACTCACCTTTGGGTTTCTTTGGAACATTAAGAGGAGCTTTGAATACAGCATCATCCTGTAATTAAGAATACAGATGAAACTACAGGAATTTAGTTTTCAAGCCCATTACTGGGTACATATATAAAAAACCAATATAAAAAAACCAAAAGTGCAGCTAATAAAAAAAAATACTGATTTACTTAAAAGAGCATATTTCAAATTCTATTCTCTATGTTACAATTCTATACATTAAATCCATTCCGACTAATTTAGCAAAGGCTTCACAATGTGAAATTTACCTCAAGATTCTTAGCCATGGCTACAGAAATATAATTCCCTGCAGTTACTTTCTTGCTTGACATGTTTTCTACAACCACTGCATACTGTCAAATTTCATGCTGTAAAAAATCCAGGGAATCGTAAAGAAAAGAACAGAGGACCTAGACCTGGTGGGAGTTGACAGAACTCTCTTCACATCTACCTCCAAAGAGGGAAGAGCAAATGAAAAAGTTTATGATGATGACAATGACTATTTCTGTTCTTTACAGGCAATGAATGGTCCAACATTACAGGTGGCCAGCCTCTCAAAACATTCTCACAAAATACAATATCCTTATATTTTTCTGATAAAACAAATCCTGGATTATGATATTCCAATACTAATTTTCTTATAATAAAACCTTAGTTGTCTGTATGAGGATACAAACCATTGCCTTTCATGTGGAGGGTATTCTGCATGCATGTGAACTGGCACTGAACTTGGAAATTTGGTTGAGTCATGGTGGAGATTGGATGGGGGTTGGGGGTGTTAAATGCAGGAATAACCCAACTACCCAGTCACTTTTCCTTTGGCTGGCAAAGTGAGTGAATTGATCAATCTACTCTCCTTTGTGTGACTTTTTGATGAGTAACTTGCTACTTTCTTAGTTTTAATTTCATGTTTGTTGCTTTATGTTGTATTTTGTTTTGTCTTTAGTGTCTTTGTTGCTTTGTTTATCTTGGAGATGATATAAGAGGAACATCAGTCTGGATGACTTATTTAACCATGTGGTTGCTTCATGTCTCCCACCAAGGTGTAAACCCACTTAAGCACTGAGCATTGTGTAGTGGAAAAATGTGTGTTTGTTCTTGTGAAGAATGTGCTGATTGGGCTTTTTCCTGGTAGGAAAAAATTGAAGGTATATTCCACAGGGGTTTCTGCCATATCCTTCTTGATCTTTCCTTCCACTGGCTTTCATTCCTTTACCACCTCTTAAGGTAGGATTATTTTCATGCTCCAGAGACCTGTTGCTCCCCTTTCCTCATTAGATGAAGGGTCTCAGGGTTAGTGTTCCTCCAGCAGTTCCTTTGTTCTCCAAAGGTGGTGGTGATGATGATGTTCACTGAGCAAGTAAGATATCAATGCTTGAAAACTTGACAAAGGCCTGGCATATACTGGATATTCCAGGTGGTTCACTGTTGATGACTTTTCTGGAAGACTTTGGTGAGGAGAAAAAGATTTCACCCCCCAAGCTGCAATCTCAGAAGATGACCCCCCACTGACTGAGTTGTGTCTGCTGATCCCATGTCTTAGTCTGCACTGAAGGAAGAGGATCCTTCCCTTGCAGTAGGTTTTGCAGTGGCTGTTCCTCCAGGAGAATCATTAACATCTTTTGTTCTAGCCTCGACTAAGCCTCTGGCATGGAAGGTGAGTGCAGCATGTGAGTTAAGAGGGAGAAAATACAGTTGTTATGCCTCCTCTTCATTGTTTTCTTTGTACTTGCCTGCATCTTCTTCCCTGTCCCCAGGATCTTTTTAGTTGGATAGGCAAAGGAAGAAAGGGAAGACTCAGGCCTTGCATAAGAAGTCCAGATGGGCTTATGTGTGCTCCTCTTTTTTGGAGAGGAAGGGTAGGTAGGCATTCACTTATGGGTGGGTGTCATACCTATGGCTGGGCAGCCTCTCCTGCCTGTGCCTACTTAGACGAGAGGACTGCTCCCTACTCATTCCCCTAGTGGGGTTTCAGGCTTGTATCCCTTTGCACCACCCTGAAGAAAAGTATATGATAGTGTCAGCTTGGCTGAAAATGATCAGACAGGGCTGGAGATTTGTGGTCTGACTGGAGATTTGTGGAAGTGAAAGTCCAGGAAAGGCAAGCGGTGGAATTTTGCGTAGAGCCTTTATGTCATGCAGCATTGGAGGTAATAATGATGACATTGAAACTGTGATTCCTAAGTGGTCTTCTTCATTTGATGATGCTAAAATATGGTTACCAGCTGAAGGAACTGTTATTAAGTTACAGGCCAAACACTGCAATTAGTTGCTGTTCTTTGAGGAGATTTTGAAGCTCTCCAAGATGCATGCAGGTTTTGAGGCCATTAACATTTCATCAAATTATTTCACTGTTGATGATCAGGATTTCAGATGTTTGTAATTTGATGATTTACTTCACAGTTTGACAATTAGACTTCATTTTAAATAATTTTTTTCTGTTGTTTGCAAAGATTACTGTGGAACATGCACCTACACGTTTGTGAGTTCTGACATCTTCATTTTCCCCTTACCTGATGATTTCTGGTGAAGCTGGCTATTATATTAATTATGTGCAACTATCCTGTTATGACATGTGGCACTGTTTGGGAAACTTTTTTTTCTTTTTTGGAGTATCTTTATATCTCATCTTCACGTTAATGTTTTTGGAGGGAAATTTTTTGTTTTTGGTTTGATATTTGAGTTATAGATATTTTGTGCATTAACAATTTTGCAATTAGCTATTGTCCTTTTTAGTTTTATACGCCCATTCAGGTATTAAATGCAGGCTTTACGAGAAGAGTAACATAATAGATACTCACCATGCACTTGTTCCTTGCTAGTTACGGCATTCCATCACAGCCCTGCTTTTACAATACTCTACTTTCTTTCTCACATTAAAATAAAAAAAAGATATTGGATAGCATATACTGGGGAAGGTGATTACTTATAAAAGCCTCAGTTTTCTTTTTGACAACTCTGCTCATTCTTGCTTGTCAATTTCTTATGGTGATATACTGTAATTTTTCTATAATAATTTTGACTCTTAGATCAGTAAGAGAATAAAGCAAAGTTAAAATTGCACACAGAGCTTTGAGAAACTGACACCTTACCTGGGAGTGCCCGTTGGTCTGTCTGTCTTTGTTTGACCTCTTGATGCTCCTGCCGCGGTCTTTCATCTTGCTGAATCTATCTTTTTTGGCATCTTCTTCCGCTTGCAATTTTGCTGCATCTTCGGCTCTCTTTCGCCTGACTATTGCCATCCTACATGTCAGAAAATTCTCAAGTTTTAGGCTTGTCAAAAATTATATCCTTTCACTATCAGCAATGAATTAAATTGAACATCTCCACTATGACTACAGAAAAAATGTTTTTTAAAGAAAATGCAAATGAAGTTGACTCACCACATTCTATTATTTAACTAACGTTTTTCCTTTCAATAAAGTATATCGCTGTTGCATTCATACTGAATCATGGGCAGAAAGCTTCTACAACTTCAACCACTTTTTCTATTTTGAGTTACTCATAAAAAATATTTCTCCAGTTTGAAGTTTACTGCCTAGCAGATCTAATTAGCTTTAAGGATAATGTATTACCTGTGAATATATCTCTTGTAAGTTTCTGACCTAACATATTACAATACCTGGCATTCTTATCCCTTGTTTTTCCATAAGCAATTTTTTTAATTTAATCTCACAGAATTTGCCAGAACTTCAAGAGCAAATGCACTAATAATATTTCCACTACTACTACTAATAATAATAGAGATTAAAACCATATCATTTTACATGTTGATATAAAAAGATAATAATCAAATATAAAAAATTCAAAAGAAGCTATCACAGTATTTTCTGGGTGAAGTTCCTGGTCCCATTTAGATCCAAGGCTACGAGGGCAAATTAATCATGTTTCTCCCACAAATTCAGTCTCCACTAACAAAAATTACCACCATCATAACTTTCTTACATCAGGTTTCCCCCTTCAAATGGTTAAGTGTGGAGCTAGTTTCTCTACTCACTTCGGTCTTGCGCACTTTCAGCCTGAATTCTCCTCTGGTCCACAGCTTCATCTCTGCACGTTCTCCATGACTTTCTGAATCTTCCCTTTGTTTTCAATCTGTTCTTTCCTTATCTCCAAAACTACTATTTCCTTTTTATCAATGCTATTGAATTCTATGGTATGCTTAGGATAAATAAAATTATTTGACCAAATCAGGAAAATAAAACTTAGGAATCAATGAATGTTCAGAAAATTAATTGCCTAGAATCACAAATATACACTACCTCACGTATTCTTAAAGCATCAAAATTGACAAGTAATAATTTGTGGACCTAACAATCAATTACCAAAAAATTTAGACATTCTGTCAACATACAAAAGCCTGATAAATAATCTGAGGTACAAGTTGATGGCCAAAATAAAACTATGAAAAGCAATAAATCTGATGACTATAATAGAATGTTAAGAAAAGGAATGAATAACAACAAATTAATAATACAACATAAAGAAAATAAGCCAAAATGTAAAAACCAACATATTCATAGAAACTAAAATACACCATAACTTTGCATGTACTTCACGATGGCCATGAAATTCAGTATCACTGACTGCAAAAATCATATTCACATCTACCAGTCTCAACAAAAAATGACTGACTGTTACTAGGCATCATTATGTGTATCATCAATCGTCACGTACAGGATTTTATCAAAAGCTATTAAACGGGATACTGCTGACATCCCACTGTATATGATGACCAGTGAAACAAAAATACATTTTGCTGCAGCAAGTACCACTGCATCTGGGAGATTATAAAACTTCATTACCAATCTCTCAAACTTCTTGCACTTAAATTTTGTTGGAACACTGCTGACAATATAAAACTTTGGTCATATTAACTGGCTGTAAATAAAAAAAAATAGTGAACTATAAATAATATGGTTGTAAAGTTGTTTATCATAATTATCATTATTACCTGTCATCATATCTTTTGATGAAGTCCTCCATAGTGTCCAATGTTCCAACTTCTTGTTCAAAATGACGATATGCATCACCAATCACTTCCACAGAGTCCCAGACACGTTCTAGGGCACGACGAAAAAGCTTTCTACAATGTTTCTCAGATCCGTAACTCCTGAAATACAGTGAAGCCAAATATAGGAATTAACAAGAAATCAACTGCATGACTTGACAAGAACTGGTGTGCATCAAGACTTCCATTACAAGTAATGAATCCTTGAGCAAAACTAAGAATGTCCTTATTCTGTGTTTTCATTCTTTATTTATTTCTTTTTGATGCTTTTCTTCTTCTCATTCTGAGTATCAGTAACTATGACATACAACTTAAATCTCCTTTAGGTGTGCTTCCTAAGCATACACTAATTCTGTATTATGTGCAAGAGTGATATATAAAGCTGTTTAAAAAATCAAAATTTATCAGTTCCTCAAACAGTTTTACTTCATGTAAACTGGAAACTTAAAAAGAAAAATATTACACTATTCCTGAAGTCAGAGACAACGAAGTAATGGCCAATCCAGACTTTCATCCTGATCAAAGGCAGTGCTACAAACAACTAAACTCTGTACCAATATCTGGCTAATCTTTGATAATGTATGTTTGGTAAAATGAAGCTTATTATTATTTGTAAACAGTTTAACCAGACTACTGGAATCAAAAAGCAAGACACGTACCTTTCCAGATTTATAAACTCAAGCCACAGACTGGAGTTCTTAAAGTTGTCGTTTCTCTTCATAATAATGTCATTCCAGATCTCTCTTGATCTCTCAGGGTTTTTTGCCAATTCCGTTTCAATACGTGCCCAGAATCTAGCGACCTCGCTGTCAATGTCTCCTTCCTCCCCAAAGTCTTGAAAAATAATTAATTTGCCTGAATTCAAATACATATTTGAATTTTCTACGACTATAAAACTTAAGGCATGATAAAGATGCTTTTGCAAGAAGTAAATTTGTTGAAAATTAGCAGATACTACATCAATTAATGTATTGGATTACTAAGATACAGTAGACAGAAGTTATGTATGCAAATTTCTGAAATTAAGACACTGAATAAATGTATGATGAACAGATTACCATTTCTCTAGACTATCAAAGTGTGTTAACATTAAAAAATATGATCAGCATTTTGAAATAAGACTAACTGACCAATCAATTAGGTGTTATCTGACATCAAAGCCACCAACTTTTCAAGTGAGAAAATTTCAGTATACAAAGGTTTATGTTTGCAAAAACTAATACTGTTTACTGAAAGCTTTTTCCTTTCCACATTTGAAGTTAAACTGCCAAATCACTCACTGTCATCAATCATTTCAATAGCCTGTTGGCACGCTTCTCTAACATCGTGCAATGGCTTTTCAAACTCCTTATCCCAATCGATTTGTCGGCGCAAGTATACCAGATATGCCATCCACATACGAGTGGCTTCGCTACCAGACTGGAGACCACAGCCAAGACCTATTTCTAAGGCACCTGTAAAAGCATTTACAGTAGTAATAATTCATAATCAGGACAACCTTATAATTCTGTTAGCAGCAAAAATTTTTCTGGTAACATTTCCATGCACAAGACTTGCCAATTCCAGTTTACTCTAGGTTTTGAAAACAATTTCAACTTTATATACTACAAACAACTTTAAAAATGTTCTAAATTTTCTCTACAAACTGAAGTCTTAAAACAGAAATGACTCATTACTCAGTACATTAAAAAAATTTCTGCAGTACTGAGTGACTGAAACTTGATAACAGTTATCTGCTCTCCTCACAGTTTTGCAAAATGAATTACAGGTATAAGGTATAATACAACCACTGGCACTTCAAGCATCAAGATAATTGCCAGCAATACTCGAGTATAATTTCCCTGCTTCTCACACTTACTCTGTGAAATCAGTAATGCTAAGGCCACAAGGCTTTGAATTTTCTTCTCTTCCATTATTGCGATTTAGATTCTTTTTCCTGCCTCCATTTTCAATGATTCTTGCAATTTTCCATCTTTCAAGAGACAGGTCCACTACTCCCTTTGGGGTTAAACTTTTTCTTTCTCATTTTCTTGGTTTTCAAAAGGGTCTACCCAGACTGTCATTATCATTACAGCATATGAGACCACCAAATCATATTTCTAGAATTTCACAAATGAAGTGAAAATTACTGTAAGATACACTTAATAAAGCTTGACAGCTACATAGTAATAGTCCTACAGGAACAAATGAGAAGCAATGAATAGTAAAAGGCAGTAACACCGCATAAAAAGAGAAGCTTTAAAGTACCTTCAGCACTGTCTAGAGTGCAACATTCAAGGAAAACCTGTGGCCCCCTCTACAGGAATCTAACCACGATAAGGGCCTGCCTGTCCCAATAGCATTTGATGAGAAACACTCGAAGTACCATTAAAATTGATATCCTGCAGATGAGGAATATTAAACTAAACAACAAATCAAAATGCACGATGGAAAAAATACAAAGTGAGCTTTGTGTAAAGTGGAATAAGAAAAAAAAAAAGGCAATGACTTTTGTAACGATGTCAATTCTGATAAAAGTAGGAGAGATAGCTTTAACAAAGTGAAAGAAAATGGTTCTATACAATTGCTTACTAGTAAATTGGGAATTCCTTAATTTTTTTTTAACTAACTATTGTTGCCTATAAAATGGAATAAATATATATGACCACTGAAGTAAAAGCAATTACAAGTATCACTCCAAAGGGGTTGAAGATGCCGAATAATAAATAGGCATTTCAATCTCTGCTGACAACTCTGTTTTTTAAAAAATTACACTGAATCAAGACTACAATGTCAATACTTACTTACAACAACTAGCTGCCAGCGATTTGAATTCTTAAGGAAAAATTCCAAATGTGAGTCATGTTAGTCCAAATGTTAAACGTTAGGGAGAAAATAAAGCAAATAACTGCATTTTATACCTGCTTAAAATTAACCAACAAAAATCACTAGTTTTGATGCACAGCAAGACCACTTCTAAAAACCGGAGCCAAAAGAGTACATTTAGGAAATGATACTACACACACACACACAGTTTTAGCCTATGACTAAATTTTCATCTGAATGTAACAGTTCTTTTCTTCTGTAAATATCCAATCTAAATGTTCTGTTTTAATTACTGACTATGGTATAAAAAAAATCAGTGTCTATTCTGTAACACTGAAGGCTTTGGAAAGAATTCCAAAAAGGGAATTCTTTCTTGATTTCTATAATATTTGTTTTTTTAAGAGATCATTTCTTCCTTGTGGAATTGGGCCTGGTTTTATTTCCTTCGCCCCCCCCTCCTTTTTTTTACCTTCAGGCCTTGGTCAAGATACATAAAGCTATCTACTTTTCCACATTAGCTTTATTGAAGCCAATCACAGATTCATTTTAAGAGAAGGTTATATTCCACGCTTCCTGCCATACTAAATGTGTTGTGGTGTTTCTTCAATCTCAGCACAATCATTTTCTGTTGTTCAGTCAGTTGGACAAAATCCTGAGGCTCACAACTAGCCTTTTATTCCTTTTTGAACCTTACCAAACTACTGGACTGCCTTAAAGCAAGGACCCATGCTAGTATAAAACCAGCTTAATCTAAACCTACCACCAATCTTCTATTGTTAATATTTTGTCTGTTCCTACTTGGCTGTCTCAATTCTTTAACTTTATCAAACTCCAGTGGTCATCAACATTTAAGGAAAAAATCCACCAGGCCAGCTTCATGATGGTGTTAATCACTGGCTATGTTACACAACTTAAATAATTATTATTCCTACAAGATATTCAGTAAAAAATATAATAATTCATTCAAAAGCAAATGCACAGAAACGTAAGTAATAAAACCCAACCTTTAATTTTCTTGGTGAGACTATTGTCACCCCTTTGAGCAAACAACTGCAAAGCTCTGATGTGCTGTGAGCAAAGGGAAGCAGACCAGGGGCAATTTCTCTGACTTCGTTCACAGACTGGTAACACAACGTAATCAAGGCCCTGGAACTGCTTCAGTAGGTATCGAACATATTCTTCCCACAAGCCTGTAAAAATATGCAAGGGTCATATAAACATACCACCACAAAACTTCTTAATAAATTTCAGTGTCACTGTTGATGCAACTAAAATAAAGATCTTGGTATATATACCAATTAAATCAACTGGTTTTGCACATAAATCCTCAAGGTAATGGTTCAAAGAGTTGCCGCTACAAAATTACAAATACAAAAAAAAAAAAAAAAAAAAAAAAAAAAACTTTTCCTCCAATATGCACTTGGATCTTTCCAACTGTCAGTATTACTAAATGCTTAACTCTCCAACAGATGACAGGATCACATATTACTGTGATAATTTTTTTGCAGGTCTTGAAACTGTAAATTTACCACAGCTCATTTCCTCTGACCACAAACAGCAATGAACAGAGAAAAACTGCAATAAGTTGAATGAATACCATGAACTAGAATCTGATAAGATCACCCATGGAACAATTAACCTTGATTGCAAGAACAATTTTGTCTATGAATGAAGGAAGTTTACATTAACTCAAACAGATGGCTTCTAAAGAAAAGTGGATCACATACAGTAATACATTAGAGGGTGTTAACATGCATCATCCCAGAAATAAAGGAATCATAGCCATGTTTCTCAATCACAAGAATTTTGTTTCAGATCATATACAAACTGGCAAAAATGGATCACATACACTGAAAATATTGAAAGCAAGGAAATTTGCTTAAAATCTTATGAAACCTGTAATACTATTGTAATACATGTAATTACCTAATTTTCTTTATGTACTTTAAAAAAAATTGTATCTAAATTTTTTGTTACCTTCTGGCTAAATTGGAGAAATTTAGTGACATTCAGCTCATGACTGTGTAAAATTTTATGAATTAAGTGAAATTTTTTAAAATTTGATTTTTTGTAAAAATTTGTTTAAACACAAAGCCATCAGTGCCTATTCTGCAGCAACAACTCCCTCACAGTTGTTGAACTAAAGCAATGAGCAATGAGAAATGACTTACAGGAAAACAGAGGACGGATTTATTGAGTAAACGGAACTTTACTGGAAGAGTTAATATTATAACTTGGGGGTGGACAAGGATGCATGACAAATAATTCTGCTGTTAGCTGATGACTCCAAAGTATTTCACTACTTCACCTCCTGCAGATAATGAATTGGAAGAGTCCAATGTGATTCCTTCTGTCCAAGTGCTGAGGAATCTTGAGCAAAGAACAGAACATAGACTTTAGGCCAAAGACCAAGTGCTGGGACCTATGAGGTCATTCAGCACTGAAATGGAAAATGACAGTAGAGAGGTTAACAGCAAGAAAACCTCGCAGTTGCACTATGAATCAATTGTTGGGAGAAGGTGAAAGTAAGATGGAAGGAAGGGAATAAGTACAGAGTTACAGTAAAAGGAATGAAAGGGGTTGCAGCTAGGGGCCGAAGGGACACGGCAAAGAACCTTAAGTAATGCCTGATGGCACTACTCCCCTAAGGGGAACTTCGATCAAAGTTAGCAAGGTGAGATTCCTTGGCAGACACAACAGGAACGTTGGGAACCACCACTAGAGGTGACAACCTGCCTAGCCAAGTGAAAACGTTATCTCATCTTCCTTTGGGAGTGCTTGAAAGGAGCTGCTGACTGTACAATAAGGTTTATGTAAACATATGGCATTGTGTTAAAACAACCAATAATTATACCACAAAAAGATCAGTGATGGAACGAAGGCAACTGGCTGTGATGTACCTTGATCTCACACCTTAAACATTCAGATATGTAAAAATGTAGCAACAGAATCACTGAGCTCATTCGGTACAGAGGATTATTTTAACGGTTGTTTGCTTTCTAAATGTCTGGTATCTTCCAACACAGCTGTCCAACTTCTTTAATCTGACTTTGCTCCAATTTTCATAGCTTTTCCTAGAGCATATTTTTCAGGAAAGGCCTGGATGTGTCTTGAAATGTGACTTGAAAGTCTTAAGTCATAAACTTCCTAATAATACCAACAGGCTCAACTTTGCAAAAAGAATTCTTACTCATCGCATTCCTGTCTCATATACCGTAACTCTCCATAGTGCTTTTGTAAATATCAGGCATGCGTTTAACTAAATCGACCCATATTCTACGTTTGGTCTTCGAGTACACCAAATGTGGAAATCATTATGTTTCCCCATCAATAAAAAAAGTCAGTGATCCAAGTAGTTACCCCATCAATAAAAAAAGTCAGTGATCCAAGTAGTTAATTGAAATTTACAACTGACTGTTCAAGTTTGCAATTTAAATCTCCCTTGAGGATGCTAACTGTGATATCCTATTTCCATCAAACCTACCTGCATCAAGGCAGTGATCGGTAACTGCTCTTTCATACAAGCTCTGCACTGCTGCTGGGTTGTCGGTGTCTTGAACGAAAGAGATGTAGCGGCGATAAATGGTTAACCTCTCTTGGTCGCTATCACATTTCAGCTAAGAAGAAGAGTATGATGTAGCCTTCACCAATCCCATCATTTAAGTATGTTTACAAGTAAAACCTAACTGTGTCCTGATGTTCTAGAGCATATAGCCTACCCTACCTTTGGAGTGCTTAGAGTAAATGATGCTCTTGACCAAGAATTTTTTTTTTCATTAAAATGGGGTTGAATATTACATGAGTATATACAGTAATTAAAGATGACAAAGTGTAAGGTTTTACTTGGTTGGCCACCAAGTACTTTTTTAGGGCCTAGCCCTAAAAATCTACCTCCTCCTTGACCTCCCCAAAATTAGGATTAGGAAAAGCTGTTTCTGCGTGTGGTATATAAAGCAGTGTCAATCACTTTCGAAATGTTGTTTCATGCTTGATTTGACAGTAATATTTCAATTTTTAAGCATTTTTATCTTTACACATTCTTCACTATTTCATTATGTAAAAGAATTGTGGTATTTTACTTAAAAAAATTATATTATGAGATGTTAGTTACAAAATAAAAAAAAGCACATAATTTTATGCATTTCAGTCACATTTGTTTTACAATGTAGAACCTGCCTTAACAAATACTTACTCTTCGTGGTTTTTAATATACAGTTATACAGTACCATTCAGTAAGACTACACATGTACCAACACCTGTAGCAATATCGATACATAGATACTAGATTACGAAATGCATCAAAGAACCGTTTGTTGTGCCGTGATGAAATTGTTAGGCCACTCTAAATACCTTAGCTAAAATAACATTGGTAAGCATTTATTGCCTTCTAATTATATAGCATGCATGTATAATCATTATGAGAGATACACATCACATCTACTGCCATATTTCCTCTTCAGTGTGTTTCGATAACACTGTGAACAGGGCTGAAGGCATTTTCAATTTTAACTTACGTAAATTTAAACTTACATAAGGATTAAAGGATTAAGAAACCTATATACAGAGGAGTCCCTGTCTATATAAATCCTTACAAACAATCCAAAAAGACATAGCAATCGTATCTTCAAAAATCTTACCAGTTCGTCTTCAAAAGGTATTTTCTCGTCCAGTTTCTTCTGTGCCTTATCAAGGTCCACTCTCATCTGTGGTTCAATGCTGCCACCAAAGTATTCAGCTGCCTCATCTAAGAAGCTCTGTGGGTCTAAATTGAGCAAAGGCACTCGTGCCTGTCTTCTGTACAGATCTTGAATTCTGCCGAGTTGCTTCTCAAGATTTTTCTTCTCATCCTCCATTTCAATTGCACCAGGTTTCTGCATTCCTGCATATACCTAGGAGAATACATTTTTTAAAATAATGTTAAATACAAGTCAAAAATATTTCAGGGCTATTACACTGCATCTGGAAATCAATCATATTACTATTAAACATGACTTCCTTGCAGATAATATATCAATATAAGAATTGTTTACATACGTACCTTAGTCTGTATAATTAATCAATAACCTAAATGTTTTCCCATAATTGAAGAGAGTAAATATTTTCCATTTTCAGTGGTAACATAAAGCTGAATTTCACTAAAAATCAAAAATTTTTAAAGTAATTTACTGTATATTTTTTTTAAGTATTCAAACCAGAAATTTTAATCTTAAGAGTATTCCTGAGCCCCAGCTTGAAACAGTTGGTGATACTTGATAACAAGGTAGTTAACAAGGTTGTGCAACTCATCAACATGCTACTACAATGAGGCTAAATCTTGCAGAACCAGTTTTAAGAATGATATCTTGATCTGAAGCCTCTCCCAAGGGCCCTACAATGCCTGAGTTAGGCTGCAGAGTCGCATCCACTTTGGAGGCTGAAGCTAAGAGCACAGACAACTCTACCATGGAAGAGAGGACCTTGCCCTCCTGTTGGAAAACCCCGCCCAAGGCAGAGCAATGTTTTTAATAGAGAGGTTGGTGAGCACTCTCCACCCCCGAGTTGCCCTCTTACCAAAAAAGCCACTGTAAAAGAGGTGGGCCAGAGACTGAAAAAACCTGACAGGTAGGTTGGGAAAGGGACTGGTGTCCAAGGGTGATATCAGTAGTCCTTGAAAGCAGTCTGTAACTGTCCCGAATGACACAGACTATCACTGCTTGTTGCAGCTAGAGGAGGAAACATTCATCCTTAACATCCTCCTTCCTTCTTTGTCCCTTACCTCACCCTCAAGCCAAAGCTGTGGAGGGAGGGGGGTGCCAAAAGAGCTGGAAAGACTCCTGGCCCTTTCACAAGGAAGAAACTTCAGCTCCTTGTCATGCTTCAAGGAGGTCTGAGCCCTACCAATACTGGACACAAAAGGTGTGGCCTCCCCTGAGGGCTTGGCAACAGTAAGCTTCAATACCCAGGAGGACTTGAAGGCGATTGCACAGTGGATCAAGGTGTCTTGGTTTTAAAAAAGCGTCATCTTTACAACCACCTCAATTTTGCTCTTTGGAAAGCAGCTGAAACTTGCTGGGAGAATAGTGGACATAAAGATATGTCTTCTCAGGATAAAGTTTGCCTGTATGATATAATCTGGTCTGAGAGGAAGGTCAATGCAGGTATGTGTCCAGTGATGGTGAGATCAGCTAGCATGTTCAATCAAAGGTTGAACCATGAAGCTGCCAGAAAGGAAGCCAAAGAGGCTGACTCCATGGCCCCTGACTCTGTAACTGAGGAGGAAGAATATTCCTGGGATTTCTCCAAAAGAGAGTTGTTTGTCAGTCAGCAGACTGATGAAATAAAAACTTGAAGGGAGGTAGTCCATGTATCTTTTGGTATACAGACCTTCTTCTGGAGTGTCAAAAGTGGGGAAAGTTGCTTGATTGATCTGCTAGACAGCAGGGAGCCTTCTGATCTGCAGATTAGATTGATAACCTGATCCAAGACACCACAAGCCAGCAGTAAACACAGTAGCTGAAACTAAGGCTTTGCCCCCAGAGTGCAACTTAGATCATGCTTTACCAACACGATGGGTCTGACAGAGGAGGGCTGGCTATTTCTGTGAGATCATTAAGATCAAAAATGGGCCAAACAATCAACTAAAAAAAAACTTGTTCTGATTCTGCCTGAAGAGGTTCAAATGAAGAAACCTAAGTTACTAACAGACATACCACCTACAAGTAAGCAAGTGGTGGCAAACCATGGACGCATGCCACTGCCTCACCAGGGGATAGATTATCTACCCTAAGAGAGAGAGAGAGAGAGAGAGAGAGAGAGAGAGAGAGAGAGAGAGAGAGAGAGAGAGAGAGAGAGAGAGAGAGAGAGAGAGAGAGAGAGGGGGGGGGGGAAGGAGCCATAAAAATTTGGTGTACTGAAGGCAATGCAAGCCCTTCAAAGAAACTGGCAAATTTCTTTTGACCTTCCTCAAATACTTAAAAACATCTCCACTGTGAAGGGGCCCAGCAGGCACAATCCTTACAGGCCTACCAATGCAGAACAACAAAACTGGTTACACTAACACCAAGGATGATAAAGAAGCCAAAAACCTGCTTAAATCCTTCACACCCCTCATTGTTCACTTTTCTAATTCAAATCCTAATTCAAATCCACGGAGACTAAAAAATACACACACCATATACTTAATAGAAAGAGATGAAAGAAGTTTGAAGTTGATGGTCAGCCAGAGAGTAGCAAGACATCTGAACTGCGGTTGACGAAAAATTTATTGATGATGCCAAGTGAATGGAGGATTCTCCCATTCACCTAACTACCACCAGTTTACAACCTTGGTAGCAAGTTTAATGACTGATTCCAGATCATACTGAGGAATAACTCTACATAAAAGGCAATGATTTGTATTCCCACAGGAACGAATATAAAAGTGAAGAAACAAATAAACAAACAACAAGGCATAATAATTTCTTCAAGTTTGTTGCATGTATAAAAAAAAAAAAATAAAATATTTTGTTTTAACTTTTGTACATTCACCTGCTTTTCCACTAAGAGAACGACCTGCCAGACCAGTATTCCTTCTGCCACGTGTGTGCCAACAGCCATGAGAGCTTGATCCCCTACCGCACGTGTGGCATCCATGTCTCCTCCGCCAAGCATGAACATAACATATTCCACCCAGGCTTGTACACCTGATGTAAAGGTTAACAATAGGATATTTAGGTCAGTTAATCAGGGTCTGTCAATCACTTTTTAATATGAAAATATAACATATGTATTATAAGAGAATGTCCTCACTACTTACTTGTGTAATCTTTGACTGCACGATCGAACAAAGTTGTGATGTAATCTCTTTCCTCTTTTGTTGTACAAACTTTCTGCTCATCTCTGACCCAGTCGAGCCATAATTCTGAAAATTTGAGGACTGGACTGTAAGTAAAATATGTATTACATGTATTACAAGTTTAATATTACAAGTTTAAAAACAAACTCACATGCAGCATTTCAACATGGTTACATTTTCTAAAATATGACCATATTCTCAGCATTTACTAAATGCAATAAACAACTCAATTCCTCCATTTTTTTGCAGGTCAATTCAGCTTCACTAAATAAGCAAAATTCTACTTATACTTATGTGGGAGGTATAGCCCACAGGTACAATGAGAGTCCACCTTTCACAAAACTAAGCAGGTCTTTCATTCATATCTAATTCAGCTTATTAATGAAACCATAATCACATGAGAAAGCAAAATTGTCCGTAAACATTTGGAGAAAATTAAAAGGCTACACAGAACAAAGATTTGTACATGGCAGATACCATTTCCATCATGCATAGAAACTAACCGGGTGAAAGCGGATACAATTTGTGCATGGCTTCTCGGGCTTCGCGGGCTCCTTCCAGCTCCACGAGGGATCTCAGAGCGCCTATCAAGTTCACGTGAGCCTCATAACACAAGACGTTCCTGGCAAGCTGAAAGACAACCATAAGTACTGAACACATTTTACAAAGACTTATGTTTATTTATATGTTTTCAGTTAGGTTTATATTATCATAAACCCCCACATGTTTTTCCTGTGTTTTATTTTCCACAAATCTCCACTCATCTCCAATCTCCCTTCTCATAATTCTCGTTCACGTACGTCTAGGTCTTCCAACTCTTCTGGTACCCACAGGAACCCAGCTGATAATGACACATACTGGTCTCTGAGACCCTGGGGTTGTGCAAAGATAAGTACAAGCTGTCTGTCTCCATCTCCCTTTCATCATCTTCTCATCTATGTGCACAACTTCCATAATTTCCTTATAGTATCATTTCTAACTCTATTCTGGAATCCAAACTCCCAACATTTCTTTTGAAGATTTAGTCTCAAACTGACAAAAACTTTTGGATATTGTTTCCTTGTCATGCCATGACTCATGTCCACATAGCAATAGAGATCATATTAGGCCAGGTATAATTTTAATTTTTGTGTGCAACTTTAGTCTTTAATTTAGTCTTAGTATTTGATTTCCAAATCTTCCTCAGTGTGTCCACTGTTTATAACAATGATAGGAATATTATGCTGGAAATGTATTGCATTTTTTAAATTTATTTTCTTGTGAATTATGAGTTAACTATACTGTTATGAAGATAAATGTGCAAAGACTTCCCCTGAACACCTTCTACTTACCCACTGGGTTTGGATCTTCACGTTTTTCTGAGATTTCTTACTCATCCCCCTTCCTCTCCTCACACAGCTTCTATACTTTTCTGCTTAACCACTCCTCATCCCTTCTCATTCCATGTTCCTACTAACATGAACTTGTAGATTTTAATTTATTTTCTAGCTTCTCGACACAACTTCTCTCCCCTCCCTGTCTCCTTTAAAATATGATCTCAATGCACTTCAGCCCACGAATCTTGCTAGTCTGTAGTCACACCTTTTCAAATCAATCATTTCTTTCTCACTGCCCATGTCTCAGCTGTATATGGCTTTACACAGATCTTAAATTTCTTCCTGATTCATTAATGAGATACCGTAATCTTGAACACACCATACTTTATAGTGACTTTGTATTTTTCCTAAGAATACAAACCAGACCCTTTTATGTAGGAGCATACCTCAGCTTGAACTGGAAATGGTCATTGAAACTTGATTGTTAGGTGGCTGACTGGGGGGTAAAAGGTGAGTGATGGGGTGGGGGCACCCTCACTCACTTGCCATGAACCAGCACTTTTTCCTTCAGCATCAGGGGCTATGTGGAGTGTCGGATAACATTCAGATGGCAGCTAGAATCTGTGTCAATCACAAGGTGTTTGGTTCAGATGATAACTTTACCACTGTCCCACCTACCCCTGTTAAAAGGTGAAGCTCTGAGATAAGATACCTGACTGTGAAGTACCCCTGCATCAAAGTATGTAGTTGGGTTGACTGCTGCCTCGCAGAGGGAAGAAGAAAGGAAGAAGGGAGATAGAGCCATTTGCTTACCTATTCAACTTCAACCTTTGCCATCCATGTACCTTGGGTGAGTTGTACAGTACTACTGTCCAAGAGGACACTGGAGAGTGCACAACCTGTTAACAGTCATCAAAGGTCCTAAGGACCTATGACCCATTCCTGGCTTTGTGAGCTCTCACTCAGACAAGATGACTGTTCTCTTCACAGGACAAACCAAATGTCCACAAAACATGTGGCTAACAAAGAAGAGTGGGGCAAAAGGGATTCTCTGGGCTCCTCAATAAGAAGTGCAAACAGGCTGGGATACCACTCAGCACAGCCAACAAGGAACTACCAGGGTTATCCAAGACCTGGAGTGACAGACACTCTGTTGATCACTTAGCAAATCAGGATGACAAGGGGAAAGATGAAGATGTTAATTTTTTCCCAGAGGCTGCTGGAAGGCATCCTCTAAGGTAGCCCATGGTCTGGGAAACAAGAGCAGAACACTGGGAGCTTCCTGAATCACCATGTCGACCAATCTGTCTGGACTAACTCCCTAGAGCTATTCATGCACCTGCATCACCAAATGGCAAGAGTGAAGGAATACATTCCTCCCCTCTTCCTCATATATAATACAGGCAGTCCGCGGTTATCAGCGGGGTTCCGTTTCTGAGGGTGTGATGATAACCGAAAATTGTCGCTAACCGAAAATCGGCGATTTTCAGGGCTTCTCAGCGTTGAAAAGCGCTGATTTTCGGTTATCGGCGCCTCTGTTAGGTGTGTATTGGCGCCAATACCCAATTATCGCCGCCGATAAGCAGAAATTGGCGATTTTCAGTGCCGAAAATTGCAGATTTTCGTAGCTACACAAGCCCCATAAAACCAGATAGTCATTAACTGAGCCCGCCGTTAACCGGGGACTGCCTGTACTATAGTTTGCTGTCATTCATCAACACGGTGGAGTGACCATTACTCAGTCTCATATATTGCAGTAGTGTGCACTGCACACATTCCCAAGATGTCAATGAGCACATGAATGTCACCTCTGCTTAAACATCTGAGGTGGATAGATCCCTCAGGTATGTGCCAAAGTGGGGGTTCACAGGAACTTCCATTAAGTTTCCAACATCCAGCAAAAAAGCAAGATCCTCATTCTTGGCTCATGGGTGTGAGGTGATTGCCGCTGAAGTGAACAATGGTGCTGGTTTTTGAGAAGCACAAGCTTCTCCATGAATGACAGATAACAAGGGGATGAAGTACCAAGCAGAGGTGATTCCTGTCATGATAAGAACTTTATTGTTGCCTCCCTTAGCTTGCTGAAGCATGAGCCTTAAAAAAATTTCACTGCTGCCATGTCTATTGGCATGCCCAGAACAGTATTTGCCTGCTGCTGGTACAAGATCCAACTTCTCCAAGTTTACTGGTCCCCAGGTTGCAACAAGAGGCAAGAAACAACTGAGTCGCTAAGAATGCAGGAACTACCCAGTTATTAAGATAGTGTTGAAGACGTATCCCATGCAAGTGGGCCCAAGCTGACAACAAGCTGAACACTTAAGCGGACACCTGAGGGGCTGTCAGCCAGTCTGAAGCACAAAGCTTTCAACTGGCAGACAGTCCCTTCACAGACAAAATGAGGTACTTCACAAACTGATGGATGAGCACAAAACTTGTTCAATGAAGAGAAGCTGTTGACCAGTCTCCATCCCCAAATTGACCTCTCACCAAGAAATCTAATTGTAAAAGGCTGCATACAGTTCATGTAAGACTTTTAATGCATTCTTTTCAAGCACTGGTCCCCCTTTTGCTTTGGGAGATCCGTCCTTCTAAAGTAGCCTGTAACCATTCGAAAAGACACAAACTATACCTGCTCATGGCAGCTGGAGGGGGAAACAGTCTACCTTAGTATCCCACTCCCTGGGGAGACAATCACTACAGTAGGACTAACAGCTTTGCGTTACTTTGCGGAAACAGCAGCAGAAGATGGGTTGCTTGGTATGCTGAGTGAAAATGCCTGTCAGTACTCCAGTAGAGCTGTTAGCTAAGCACTGGAAGGAGAGGGCAAATCAATAACAGGCACCACTGTCTCACCTGGGGAGTGCTTGGCATATATACCTGGGTTGGCACTGTCAGAGAGAGCAGACTGGTCACTACTCTCATGAGTGTAACCTTCACAAGCCAAAGGAAAAAGAGCAAAGAGGGCAGTCAGGGAAGGAGCCAAAATGATTTGTTTCATCTGTATCTGTATCAAAGGTGGAGTAATCCCCTTCGGAAAAACAATGAACATCTTTAGGCTCTCATCCACTACAGCCAAACATCTCCACTGTGAAAGGGACCAGTCAGCACATTTCTCGTGCCAATGCAGAACAGCGAAATTGCTACACCAACACCACAGACATAAAGCAGCCAAACACCTGCTAATATCTTTTATACAGTGGTCACTTTTCTAGTTTAAATCCATGTTGAACAAAGACACAACCACCATACACATAACAGATGGAAGAAGTTTCAATTGGTTGGTTTCAGCAGTGCATGACATCTTAATTCGACCACAGCCAAAATAAAAAAAAAAAAAAAATTGGCAGCTTACAGCAGGTAATTGGGAACTCCACCACCCCCCAACAGAATAATTCCAATTAACCACCTTGTTAACTAAGATCTCCAGCTTGCACTAGAGAAAGCTCTAGCATAAAGGCGATGCTTTATATTTCCATATAAACAACCTTACGTAAAATTAGAGGTAAGAACTACAGCATTTATGGATGTAGTCTAAATGTTAGCAAATTTTAATTTTCTTGGTAATAAAAATAAACTCAAATTAAGAAAAATTGGTATTATTTTCCTTTATATGCTGTGCTCTAAGTATCCTTAAGATGTTTAAGGCAAAAACAATGCTATAAGCCCATTGCAAATTTACTGTTAAATATATATTTACTTCCTTTTGTTTATGTTTAAACATTTAATCCCATGGAGCTAGCAGTAAATACTTGCACTCATGGGAACGGTTCTGGTATTTCAGTAAAAATTCACCATGGTAACAAATAAGTGGCAACAGACCAGACAATAATATTCTATTATCTTACGACAGGTAGTATGCAGAGCAGGGGGTCACAAAATACTTGGGGGTCAAAGCCCCTTCTGTCAGGTTAGGATGCAGCATGCAAGGTTAGGTTAGGAGATTATATTCCCTCTGAAATGCCTGCTACTTTAGTCAAATCAAGGGTAATACTATTGGTTAACTCTGCACGGGCTATTACCTTGGAAATTTATTTTTCCTATACTTTTAGTATTGCTGATGAATTAGGTGGTGTTTTTATTGTCAGTCAACTATTATTAAACTCATATCTACCCATGGTTGGGGACCTTTTGGGAATGCAGGGTTTTGGGTGGGGGAAATCGTTGGGAGAAAGACCAGACTGCCATGCTGCACAAGTCATTAGGGAGCCATATGTTCAAGGGATTGGCTAAGGAACCTTATTATAAAAGGAACTATACATACCGAACGTACCCTAACCCAATCTAACTTAGCAGGCCATGTTACTTAGCCGGGGGACTCTACCCCCCCAGACCCCCTGGTGAAGGAAACCCCACTTTTTACCAAAAGCATCCACAATAGCATTCCAGGATGGCCATCGTACAACTTTGGAGGTTAATTACAGGTCGATTACAGTCGACCGACAAAAAATAATGGTAAATTCTTAACAAGCAACCAAAATCCTAGAGGAAAAGTCAATTTCCAAAGAAATAAATGACACAGAGCTCTTGCTTAGTTCTACCTTACCAAAATCAGCTGTAATATGCAAATGATGTTAAGTTACTAGGCTTAGTCCATATAGCCTACTGTAGGCCTATATATAAATACC
Organism: Macrobrachium rosenbergii; assembly: GCF_040412425.1. Taxonomy (NCBI): domain Eukaryota; kingdom Metazoa; phylum Arthropoda; class Malacostraca; order Decapoda; family Palaemonidae; genus Macrobrachium; species Macrobrachium rosenbergii. The sequence continues at coordinate 49,724,140 of NC_089786.1, read as the reverse complement.
GGCATCATTGACAGGCTAAGAAGCTACAACACAAAAGATATGTTCAAATAACATAAAAAAAAGTGGAGCCTATATGAAATATACAAAATACATTAAATTCAGTAGCTTCAGGAGTTAGGCCTACAGCCCAAGCCATTCGGCCTACATCTTGGTTGCCAAAGGTCATAGGTCTATTGACAGTGTTTAAAGGTTTCAATTCACAAAAATTAACTAAAGGCAGAAGGATATGCCTACCATAACACTAATTGCCAGGCTGAGACCAGACAAGCCTAACGTATACTAGTAATGTATACGTAATTAGCTGGCAGGTATAGGCCTACCTTGTAGGCCTATGTTACGTTGTGCCCATCAGAGCCAATGTCATGGTGATATATTAACATGTAAATATAGCAAAATCAAAAGCCAATTCGTCCGTTCTCACCTGCATCTTCAACTCCTGCACTTTGTAGCGGAGGGCCTCCTCCTTGACAGCATCCAGCACTTCATCTTCGTCCTCATCAGACAATTCCTCCTCCTCCTCGAGGTGCTCCTCCAACTCGTCCTCCTCTTCTTCTTCGTTCTCGTACTCCATTTCTTCCTCTTCCACACTCGCCATGGTTTATTTTCGGGGAACACCGGCTGTCAAAATAAACGGCAAAGGTAAAATGACAGCCGAGACGGATTCAGCACATTAAAAACGTACGAGAAGCTTTGTTTATTTGAGGGATGGTTGTGATAAAGAATGGGGGACACTTTTACCTTCATTATCATATTTTTTCCGTCTTTTTCATATTTTTTCATTCAAGCGTGATGTGGGTTTAATTGTGGGTAATTTTTGTGGAGAAAATAAATATATATTTCGATTAAATGTTATATTTTATTTGGTTTTATATTCCTTGAAAAAATTTAATCTAATGGTAAAAACCTGCTCTTTGTTATGACAGCTCTCGAAAGCGTGGGAATATTTTTAGCGTGATATTTTTCTTACTCATTCTTGGCCATCTGTCGTTTATTTATTTATTTTTTTTTTGTAGAAATGATTCTCTTGTTCGTCATTTCCTTTGAGGGGTATTGTGAATGCACACACACACATACACACACACAAACACTTACGCACGCACGCAGAGACACGCACACACACACATTCGCACGCAGACACACACACACACACACACGCGCGCATCATCATTAAGATATTTTTCCCATGGCAAAGATGGTTATTAGGAAAAGATAAGACAATGACCACTACCGCATTCACAATATTTTAACCTGCTGAAATGTGGATGAACTCCCTGCGTTGCGAGCTTCCACAACACTTGCTGCTTGAGACGCTTACACAGGTGTATGAACTGGGTGGAGGCGTTGAGATTATTGGTTTTTGTATATGCAGGGTCAGAAGGGCCCAAAAGACGTGAAATGCAGAAATGCAACAGAAATGCGGTAAACAAAGGAAAAGGAGCGCTTGTGCAAGTTCATTGACCTGTCCCTCACCACTGCTACTAATCGGTGACCTATGACCTTTAAACCTTCAAGCGCAAATTTCTCTGTTCTTATTTCAGGTTTCAGATAGGTGAGCCCATCAATGTGTCCAGTCCCTCATCCTTCACGGCTCATTGGCGTTCAGATGAAGACCAGTGAGCTCTCTCTGGGGGCTTCTGTGATCCATTGCGTGATGGCATTGATTATTTTGCAAATATTTCACAGGCTAAACCCATTTAAAAACAATCTTGTGTAATGTCCTTTTTACGGACAACGCGTGGTTTATACAGAAATGGCATCAGTATTACTCAAGTAAAATGTAAGCAATAGCCAACGAATGAAAAGAGAATATCAACTATGAATCTGCTATTGATTCTCAGTCTTTTTTCACAGATTCTAAATCAAACCTCTTTCTTTTTTAGAACCTTGCATACTGAAAATCAAATGTATTCGAATTCCCTTGCAAATAAAAAATATAAAAATATCTTAATGATAAAATGCAATGGGTACCGTGCAATTATTTTGTGCACCGTATTTAGTCTACAGATAATGAATTGCTCCCATATAAGTATAAATAATAAAGACACCTTTTTCTGTGTTTTGAAAAATAACTCATTGTCCTTACAGTCAGGACACATCGTCTCGACTCCTTGTTGTATCACCACCATTTTTTTTATAGTATCAGTACCACAGAAATATTACGAGTGCATAGTTTAGAAATATAATTTTACGTAAGATTTTTAGCAATAGTGCATCTCTTTGTCCCCAACTGCATTGCTGTCTGTTTCACCCAGAAACTTAGTTCCCGACAAATAAATTGATGAATCTGATTCACGTGGATGGTAAGGCTTCTTTAATAATAATAATAATAATAATAATAATAATAATAATAATAATAATAATAATAATAATAATAATAATAATAATAGATTATGCTCATATCAATTTAATTACAACGTAGTCACTGAAATTTAATCTGAATGCTCTTTCAGCATGAATGTGTTTCATCTAGTAAGTGCAAAATTTCTAGAAGCAAACTAAATAAATGAATAGATAAATAAATTAGACAGACGAATAAATAAATCAATAAAAAGACAAATACAAAAATAAGCAGACAGATACATAAGTAAATAGATAAAAAATCAACCCTGACACTTTAATTCCTACACACTTTTCACAGAAGAGCGCTCGGAACCGTAACATCGTCTTCTACAAAATTAGGTTAGGTAAGCTGTCCCGTCCTCTATCTTTTAATGTAAATTGATACATTTCATTAATTATAAGGAAGAAACATGTTTTTAAAGGATTATTGTTTGATCTAATGAGACTTGATGCAATTTAATAAGTGAATTAATGCCTGTAATAGCTTTTTAATGAACTGGATACCGAAGTTACTCACGCACCTTAGACAGTATAAACATACCGGTAAATGAAGAATTGTCATTAGGCTTTTATTTATATGCATATGGATAGGCGCATTAATTGTAGGTATTAACATATGAAATATCTACGATATTAAGGTAGTTTGAGGCTTATAAAGGCCATGCCTAAATTTGGAGAGGAGTAGACAAAGCCTCAATTAATTACCAAGTCGTAGACATGTTCAATAGGGCCATTATAAAATATCCCTTGCATCAGTTTAGGTTAAAATGGTTCCTTTGAATCTGAATTTTAATTTCTGATGTTTTATCTTTAAGCTTCGTACCGTGGTAACACAGCCTAACTTACCATAAGCCTACTTGTTTTTCGTATGGGTAGCCTAAGGCTGTGTCACGGTCGAGCTTATCTGCCGATTGATTGTGAGGAATTTTCCTCTAGCAGTTTTATGAACAGACAGCGGGAAAGTAATGTTTTTTTAGGTAAAAAAAATAAAATAAAACTAGTTAGCTTGGGCTAATGGCGTATTTCCGACATTACCACGAAAGTTTTGACGTCCATTTAACCTTTAGGGTTAGGTCCAATGACTCAAAGCAAAATGGAAACAGTGGGAAAATATGTATGATTTTTGAAAAAACAGGAGAACTATATAGTAGCTCCGCGGGGGCGACGGCACTATAACTTGACTTTTTCTACAGTTTTTTGGTTGCTTATTATGAATTTACCTTTAATTATTGGCGCTCGAGTGTAATTAACCTGTAATTAACCCCTGAAGTCCATCCAACAAGGGGTTTCCATACGCGATCTTCACAAGACATAGCACGGGTATGTCTGTTTCGAACGGTTCATATCCTGTCTGGCAAGTGCAATAACTTAATGTATGGGTACCCAACCCCCCCCCAGGCCAGTACTAAACACAGTGAAGGGACATTCCATTTGGCCGACAACAAACAGATGCACCGCCAGTATCAGAACCCCAAAAAGTGTAGAAAAAAACCAGTTGAAAAGGTAAAAACAGGCGCGGAGCTAATGTATAGAATTACCGAAAAACAACATCCTTACCCCTAAAAAAAGGAGACAGTGTAAATTGAAACTTACCCCAAACTTATTGCTGACCAGAAGATTTGCGGATGGCCTTTTCTCACTTCTTGTCATTCCTGTGTTTTGAAAGCCTTGCGAGTTCTTGGTTTATCGCACAAAGCATTGCTTGATCATGCAGAATGATTTGTACATTGAGTCACAATGCGAATAAGCATCTTCATATCTCTCTCATCTTGAATTTCATAACATCTTGGCTATTCTGTTGTAGTTAAGTTCATTTCTAAGTCATAAAGTTTTGATTTTGAACACCATTGTGACATTACAACTCTGAAATGGGCTGGGAGTAGGCCTAACTTGTATCTTTCTGATGGATACAATACAAACAATTTTGCTAATTTTTTAGCCTGCATGTTTTGTAGGCCAAGTTTCTCAGATGCTTGTCAAAATACCATCATATCAAGAATTCTTTCTAGCCTATGCAAGGCTAAGCTAAATTTGTGTAGACGTTTCTGTAGAGAAACTGCCCTTTTTGTTTTGAAATAGTGCGACAAAATTTTAATTTTTTGTTTTGTGGTGCTGTGCAAAACTAAAGTGTGCTTAATCATAAGACTGAATCCTCTATGGCAGACCTGTGACAGCATAGAATTTTGATTGTGTGGTCTGGGTAAGTACACTGAAATCATTCTGTTACTCAGTAACGCTATAACACTAATAATTATATTGACTTATTATGTAGGTTTTAAACTGAGGTAAACCATAACTTTATCTGCTCAACAAGGTATTATTTTCAGATCTGGGAAATTCCTGTATTATACAATGTGGCCTATTGTGATGGCATTTATGAGGACATATGCTCCCTACATTACGTTGCCTGCTGCAGCTGTCATTGGCTTCATTGGGTATGTCTGTAAGAAATTCATTGTTTTAAAACATTTTTCCTTTGATTTCTTAATGTTTTGTAGGATACTTTGTAATTCTACTGGCTTTATTGGGTATGTCCTTGAGAGTCACTGTTTTATTAAGTTTTTCTATTAATTTCATATTGATTTTAGTTGATTTGTAGTTCTGATACATTTGTTATATTTCATAATTATCTTTGACTGACTACTTTTTGTCATGTTTTGAAAAGTACTTTTATACTAATGGCACTGTTTGTTTATTTGAGATGTGTCAGTTATTGGGATTTCTTTTTTACCTAGTATATGCATTTTTATTTGTTTTTTCCCTGTATGCACTAAATATGGTAATGAGTACAATATTCAACTTAACATTCATTCAGAAAAGAGGTTGTTATTTTAAGTACAAATGAACTTGTTTAGACAAAGAAATCATTGTTTGTGCAGGGAACCAGAATTATTCTTTAGGAAATCGATACCATAATGTGTATCCTAATAATTTTTACTCATCTACACTGTGAAGTCATTTGTTCCCTAATTTCAGTGTGATAGGTTCATAAGTAGCATCACATTGCAAATGTTGTCATTGAGGATCATATATGTGGAAATTTGATATCAAGGGGACAAGAAGTTGGTATTTACTTTGGAATAAAAGAGAGGATTAAGTATAGGAAAAAAGGTTTTTGGATATGAGTGATAAGAGCCAAAAGTTTTGGGAATGTACATTGGATGGAAAGGAAAGTTTATGAGATAATGGATGAGGTGATAAGATAAAAATTTTGGGGGGGAATATGCATTATATGACTGCAGAAAAGAATTTAAATAGGGATTTGATGGGGAGAAAAAATGAGAAAAAACTTGGGGTATACTTGGGATGAGAAGAAAAATTCTTCCTATCTTCATTAGGGAAAAGGGGGAAAGTGTCTTCAGGGTAGTAACATTATAGAAATTTTATATGCTCTTTCTTCCATCTTATTTTCCACCCTCTCCTAACAATTGTGCCAACATTAGTCTTAGTGCTGAACGACCTCAGAGGTCCCAGCACTTTATATTCGAGACAATGATAATGCTCAAGAAATGCATTCTTGGCAGTTGGAATGTATCGAGACATTTCTTTGGAGAAGCAGACGAATTGATTATGAAAGAAAAGACTTTTGATCAACACTGCGTCTGACTTCCATGTGTTTTCCCCCATCAGGTACAACATAGAAAAACAGTTTCGCACTCCTCCTCCCCCAAGACCCTCCGTAGAAGATCTCCGTAATGAGAGGCTTTTGAAAGAGATGCTGGAGAGTGAGAACGTGGCGCCAGATCCTCTCAAAGACAAAACTTTTGTGCCGAAGACTGTCTTTGAAAAGAATGTGTCGCCTGGTATAAGAGATGACTGAACACAATCAACGCATAGCTGGTTTTGCTCAGTTGCCCTGTGGTGCCGTATGAATTCGGTTTGAAGGATTTTATGTTCGTTTAGGTTGGCCGGTATGATTTAAATTTGAAAACTTTGTGTGCTAAAACGTAGTAAAGTATATTGTCATTTACATTTGATTTGTCTTATATAGAAGGGATAATAATTTTTAGTGTAAGTTGAAGTTACAGTACTGAAATTTCATTGCATTTACCTGGGAATACCATTGTGAATACATTTAGGCAACTCCAGGATTGCTTAACAAGTGCTGCTTGAAGGAATGTACAATCATCTTGAATTGTATGCACTCGTTTACACGCCAAAATGACGTATACAGTAGTTATATTTGAGTGATCTTTGCCTGGTAGTTGACTAAAGTGATAGCTTTTTGTTTCTTTTATGTAGGATTCATTTTAATGGTACTCAATATCTGGTGATAAAGAAGGATTGTGAGAACGCTGTTTTAGGTAATCTTGAAACTGAAACTTCGTATGGAAAGTCGTAAACATAAATAAAACAAGCCAAGTAAATATTCCTTGTAAGTGTTCATACTAGTATTTCATATCAGTCAACAAATTGCTTTTTATTTAGCTAATGTCTTGGAGTAAAAGTGGTAATTAGACACTCTACATATAAGTAAAAGAATGTTTGAGGCATGCCCAGTAGATCTTGTTTGAAACAAGTAGACATTTTGTATTGCATATACTATATGTACATTTTTCATTCATAGGCAGTTAAGATGTATATAATGTGGGCAATAGTGAATGCACAATGTACAGTATATGTGTCATGGGGTAATATGCCAAGGCATTTCAATGTAAATAAACGCTAGGTAAAAATGCTATGGACACTGAACCTTTACTTTTTTTTTTAGACAGTAAAAACTGACGAGTTAATAAGCATTATTGTTAATAGGAAATGATGACAGTCTATCAAAATAGTAGGAGCAGAACTAATTTAAGTAGAATATTTGTACCATCTTGAATGGTGTCAAAATTGACACTACGGTATTTCCAGAGAGGTGTCGCAAAGGCTGCGAAGTCTGAGTGGCTAAACACTGCATAGTCAGTAGTTGAAGGCGTTGTAATTTTGTGATGTATTTTTTTTTAGAGGCAAAGTACTCTTTCTAGCTCAGCTTCCCACAAAAATGAAGGGTCCAGAGAAAGAGGAGGGCTTAATACAAAAGGAAATGATAGACTGGCCTCTTGTAGAATGTTAAGTTATAAAAGTCAATGAAGTAAGGACTTGGATGAGAGTTCAAGAGTTGGTAGTATAGGGAATGAGTCACTTTTTTAATTAATAGGGCATCTAACGGGTTGTTACTGCCATTAGATTTTATGATGTTACTTTGGAAATTATATTTTGTTATACGGGAAAGGGCTTACATTGACAATGGCATCCAAAATAATAAAGGAATCACAGCCCAATTCAGATGAGCTGTCACCAAAAGATCGAGATTGAAAGTAAAGGCAGTTCTCTAAGAACGCAAGGGTTGTAGGTCACCAACAGGGGGCTTATGTGCAAAAAGTAAGCTAGTAATAAGTTGCTATTTATTAATTACATGGTCAAAGTGGTGCAGCTTCCAGTATTTTAGGTTGTAGTACAGCCTTTTAACAGAAAGTTTACAAGAACAATTTAAAATAAAACTTTTTGCTTTTTAAAAGGTGTACAGAAATCAGAAAACATATTTGAGTGACTGTTGTATGTTGAGAACTGGTACTGTATTGAAAAATGGTAGTATTTTATATGTTTTGGATGTTGTTGGAGTTTTTTGTAGGTGTTTTCAAAGCAGTTTACGGGAATTGTGAATATCACACTGCACATGTTTATTTTAGCTTAGGCTACTTTCTTACAACTGATTTTTGTATAGTTAGTTTTAAATAATAGTATAACCAAGATCGCAGAGTTATAATTCTCAATTCTTGAAGAGCTGGCCTTGATTATGATTGAGAAGTTCTTATACTGTATATATTTAGCCCTTCTAAACTGAGGTATATAAATATGTGGGGGGTGGTTATGGTATTCTTCTGATCATAGTGTATTATAGTAATTTTTTATCGGTTGTGGTAAATTTTGGGAAAGTAGGTAGTTTTTTAATTGTTTGTAGTGTGAAAATGACTAGCTTATGGGCGTGGCCTTGAGAATTTATTCCTGGATAGCAGATGTTGTGGGATATTATTGGAGGAATGGATGAAGGGTTTAATGCATAGTTAGTGAAAAATTAGGCTGATTTTATGAAAAGGGAAGAAATCTTTGCTAGAGTGTACAGATGGGAATTGGTTCAGGGGGACAAGTGTTGAGTAAACAGACTTTCTCGTTAAACTGTCAAGTTGTGAAGTAGATTAAGTGTAGAAATAGTAATAGCAGCTGATGAGAGTATGCTATACAGAACATGTTTTTCAATACAGCAACATAGTTGTACATATTGTACAGTACTTAGAGTTTTTGTTTTTTGTTGTAAGCTGGTTTGACTGCTCTGCTTTTGAAAGTTTGCGAGTCCACATCTGAAAATATTTGGAAATATTACTTTATACACGTGCAACAAAGTGTACGAATGATGTACAGTACTTTTAAGATTGTGGATAGCATTGCAACTACTGTATTGGCAAAGATTTTTAAAGGTCGTACTGTATATTTTGCTACAATAAACTGTTTTTAACTTCAAATCTCCTGCTTTGATGTCCATTTTTACGGTATCATTCTTATTTCTGTACATGTCAAGAAAAACTTCACTTTTTTGATGCTTGATCAGATTTTTTTTTTTTGAGGCCATACAAAATGAATTGTGGCATTTCAGAATCTTTATTATTAACAGGTATTCATTGTGGACAAAAGCCAGAATTTTTATCCCACATCAAGTGCATTTTCATAAGGCATTTCTAGCCAAAGAAATGCAGTATACTTGTGAGTTTTGAATACACTTGTCAAAAATTCTAGTTGAGTGTTTACTCATTTGGAGAGCAATACGTGACACACTTCCTGAAAGGACAATTTACTGGTTTCATCACAGACTGACACATATCTGACCTGAATTGGCTGTTTGAAGCCACATTCTGTCTTGGAATCCAGGGCAGGTACTACTGTATAGGAAGTTTAGTCTTTAAAATGGACTAATAATATCCAGCGGTGAATGTTCAAATCACCAGCAAAAACCAGAGAGGTGGTTGGCCTCTTTCTATATCCTTCTCTCTCTGAAAGTGCAGTAGTCTTTTGCTGTGGACAAACTGTTGAGTTGCAAAATGCATACAGGTGTGAACGTCATAAGATTACCGTATGTCAGTGGAAGTTGGCTAAATATATACAGTACCCTCATTAACTGAACTAGGTATGAGGAGAACTACTGTAATCTGTTCAAACAAAAAGTCGACCTTGGCTTTAAATAGCCTATGGATAGTCTAGCAGATTTCTTTAAAATTACAGTCTTGCAGATTTCTTTAACATTAAAGTTAGGATGAAATGGTTAACAATCTGATTTTAATCTTACTGATGACGTTACTGTGAATTAACTTGAGTGATAAAGAGCCCATCAAGACACTAAAAGTAGGAAATAAATACCCACTGCCAACTGGAATGTTGGAAATAATTTATGGTACAGTCTCTGGAATATATGAGATCTGGAATTTGGGAACTAGAACAGCAACCAAAGACTGGTACTGTTTACTGTATATGAAATAAATTCCATGAACTAGAATATTGGGGATAAGGTGACATTGGCAACTGGAATACTGGAGATCAAAAGGTTTGAAAACTGGAATGTAAAAAGTATCTAGAAAGTGAAATGTGGATATCTGGGAACTGGATTATGGGAAATAAATAACTATTCGAGACAGGTAACATTTAGAAGCTGGAATGTACGCAATACACAAACTGATAACTAGAGTGTAGGGGGTAACTCCTGGAGTCTGACAAATTTTGAGAAGTGGAATGTAAGAGGCAACTTTTGAAAACTGGAATGTTGTAGATATCTGGAAACTTGAGTGCAAGCAATTAATATTTAAGGAAAGTAGAATGAAGGAAACATATACCATTTCCAGAATCTGAAATATGGAAAAGGAAGGCTTTCTGAAAACTTTAGTACAGTATAAGAATTCCATATTCAATAAAAACTGGAATGTCAAGAGGTGCAATCACTGAATGCTGTACTCTTGGATATGATGGAGTACAAACAGATAGTGAGTTTAACAAATGAAGTCTGGAATACGATATCCTTGCTCATGGAGTTTAAAATTCTTATTGACTGATGTTTTTGTTCCTTTTTTTTTTAAGGGGTTAGAAGTAAAATGTTCATTCAATTGAATCACTTTTATTGGATGTCATAATCACACGAGGATTTTCTTTCATTTTGGAGAGTTACATTGACACAGAGACTGTTTTGAAAAAAAGTCTTTCATGATAGATAATTTGAAGGACATATAGCTGACTAACAGACCGGACTTACAACATGCAAAGGGATTGCTTTCTATGATGTAATGTGTAAGAGTCAGAATATCCTTCAGGAATATGGCTTGTTTACTAAACAAGTAAAATAACCCTTAGTATGTATAAATCTAATGCAGGCAGACTAAACAAAATTTTGCAAATATTACAAAATATTCTTAAATATTAACAGCTTTGTATTTTGTACTTTCTGTTTTGTTGAAATTTACATCACTAATTTTTCAGAGCACATCCACGTAAAACCAATATACCAGTTGTGTATATTTTGAGCCCTTTGTATTTTACCATAGTCTTTAGATTTGCAAGTTTGTACTGTATATTGTTAATTTAGTAAACACTGGAACTGAATTTTAACGAGCCAAGATGTTACTCATTTGAACAAACTGTATAACTGATGAGACATTTGACAGTATGTCATGACACAGGGTTCAGAGTTTATGTTCATTGGCAGGACCCTTTATGGAATAGGTCATTATCCGACTGCATTTACTACTAAAATGAAAGCTTAAGGTTTGTGTAGCCAGATACCTTGTTTTATAATTAACCCAAAGGAAAGGAGAAAGGGAGGGGTGGGAATGAGAACAGCTTACAAGAAAAGGATGTTAAACAAATCTGAAAGGAGAGCAGAATTATTAATACTAATGAAGTAGATAAACTACAGTGTACCATCAAGACAGTTCTATCGAGACCACGGTTCTATACCCTTACAGAGCTGGCCCAAAGGACTTGTCAATGATTGAGGGGTGGCACTTGGAGACAGGCAAAGTTGAGGAAGTTAAATCCAAAGTTGAGGAAGTTAAATAGTTGGATGGCAAGACACCAAAAGAAGAACAGATGAAAAGTCAAGAGCGCATTGCAGTTGTGATGCATGGACACTGCAAAACCCCTCATGCATTGTCTACAGGTCTCCACACAAGGACCACTGTGGGCAACATCCCCTTATGAGGAAACAGAAGAAAGAATGTCCCATGCACTGCTGGTATAGGGAACAAAACAAATATGCTCAAATGAAAAAAAATTATCAAATAAACATATTAATAAGGAAAGTCATGGTGACTTAAAGTTACACTGGTGGATGGATAGTTTGGACTAAACTGGCCTGATGCTGATATAGTCGCTTGCCAAGGGGCAGCCCCTAAGTGGGATGGGGTCTGAAAAGGAATAAGGGCGGTGGTGTGACTCTGTGGACTTGGACGAACCAATTTTGAATAGGTACGCGCAATTTCATTACCTAAGTATATACTTTTTCCTTATGTACTCTGTGATTCAACATAAAAACTTTTCCAAATTATATATGTCAATGATTCTTTCTATGAACAGTTATCTTTTGTGGAAACTGTAAAGTAATGCCATTTTGTAGCCCAGCTCTGGCAGAACCAAGGGATAAGATCATAAAAGCAGGGAGAATGAGAATTTCAAAGTTTGACAGAAGAAATGCTCATGAAAGACTTTGACATCACAGTGATAATTATATCGGTTTAAACAAAGATTTATATATAACTGAGGCCAAGTCTGAAGGTTTAACTACTACGGGCTGGCAACCTACGGGTCATCTGGTTACTAACTGGTAGGTTGCCTTGACAAGATAACAAAACCTCAAGACTTTTTGGCTGCGGTTACAGTATACTGTACAAGGTTATGGTAACCTTCAAGAACGATGGATGTATACACAGACTACAAATGACTGAACTGACACGCCAAATGGTGTATTTAAAAGTTGATAAACACTAACATAGTGCTTTTATAAAGCTACAGAGATACAAAATCATACGATGGAATACAAAAAGGAGTAATTCTTTAGTTTGCACATGTTATTATGACTGTCATGATCTAAGCACAGTATAGGCTACTGTAATTGAGCCAAAATTAGGTTAGGTTTTTCAAAACTACATACAGTATATACTTTATGTTCACAGACAAATAGATGAGGCTAGGTTTCTTTCAAATCTAAATTTACTGTGCACAGACAATTGGCTGACACTTATCTGTCATAATATCATGCACATCTAAAGCAAAGTTCTAACGACAATATAATAACGAGTTGCCTAAGAGTTGAGCATATATATCAAATATCACAGGTAAATCACACTGCAGCAAAGCTGACCAGACCACAGCTTGCAAATATTGCAATATTCATCTGGATCAACTTTACCTGGACTATTTTACACCATTCAAGTACGGTACCTTCGCTAAATTGATTTTTTGCATACATAAAGATTCTGATTGGAGATATTGTAGGGAAACATTACCTTAGTGGTTAATCACAGTGAGGTCACATTGTTTGTTTGGCTGTTCAAAGATATCTTAAGGAAATATAGATGAATCTTGGTGAAATTTTGGGAAAAGTAGACTATGGGTCAATGAAGAGTGGCTAGATTTTCACATAAGTTATGGTTACAAATGCAGCTTCCAGATGTTTTGTTTTTCTATGCTGCTGTAGTAATTCACTACCTGAGTGCCTTGTGGTTTAGTTTTAAATTATATTAAACTTCCAGAAAGTTTGGGTTAATTTGAAAGAAAAATGTTTGTTTTTAGACAAACATCAGATAATGCAGTTGCTTGGCTGTTGCAAATATCACCAAATCTCTCTTTCATTTACCAATATAACTATTTCAATACTTTTAATTCAATACAGATTTGCCACTAACAGTGATTAGCAACATTTTGACCTAGACTCTTAAATTTGCATTCCATCAAATTACAGACTTTTAATGTTGTGACACCCGTTAAAAAGAAAATTAGTTCTTTTCATTTGCTAGCCATCTCCCATTTCTCTACTTGACCAAACCATCTCCAAACACTGTTCCACATTCTTGCCTACAGTAACCTTTTAACCACACGGAGGAATTTTGGCATATTTATGGGGTAATGCAACCATACCGTACAGCGTCCATCTGTCCAGTGCTGTACATGAAACATCAAATGACTAAAGCATGCTGCAATTCAACATGTCAAAAATACTAAAAAGTGTGCAGCCCATAAATAGAACGAGGTAACTTAGATGAGTTTTGCGCAGTAAATCCGACAGTATTGATTATACACATGAGTTGGAATGGCACTAAGGTACTAGGCTAAATTTTTCCTCCTATATCATTGTCTTTTCCAGGGGCTTCTCCTCTCATCCTGTGGGGAACTTCCTTACTTAAAGTGACCCTCCTCTGTCAGGTACTCGGTCTTTCAGCGTCCATGGAAATGGGAAGCAAGTTGTACACATAATGTCGCCGGGCCAATTGCTTACGTTTTGATGGTCATTTAGAATTTGTTCATCTTAGTTGCATCTTTAACACCAGTTACAAGGCCAGTTAAAGTACACATGCCGTATATACAGAAAAAAAATTTCGAATATTCCTCGGTTTTAAGTAAGAAAATTGTCCACACACATCTAAACTAACTAGCAGAGTGTGATTACATACCTGTTCATTCATAACTCCACACATTCTGAGGGAACGGACAATCTGGTGAGATAGTTACTGGTTAAAAAAAAAAAAAAAAAAAAAAAAAAAAAAAACTAAAAAGACCTCGACGTGTTTAGTATGTCATATCTGAGGCCCTTAGGGTCTAGTTAAAGTATCTGTCAATTGGAGGATTCCAGTAATGTTTGTTTTGAATAAAGATAGTTGTTGCTAAATTCTCCAAATTATATCACTTACATGAGTATACGCAGATTCCAGGAACGTGAGTTTGTAGCAAGACCCTCAGACATAAAGATAAACACACTTCTCTAAGTTAACTAGCTTCATTTATGGGCTCTACACTTTTTGTGTGACAATGACACAACCTTTAACTACAGGATAGTAAATCTGGTTTATATAATTGATTAGTAAGCATTTAAATCACCGTTTTTTTTTATTTGAATACCATAATTTTATAAACTGCCTACATTCGCAAGCTTAAATATCTTTAAGAAGTTGTTTCATGACAGAATACGAGTTGCAAAAGATGTTTTGACGGATTTTAAACACTGGCAAGTTTATGCCAAGGGTATACTCCATTCGTTGTATGTGATGATTCACTTAAAAGGGACACTTTTTATCAGTATTTTTTATAGAATAATTGGAATAAGCACAATTGCACTTTAAATTCCATATCAGCACCTTCAACAACGCAGCAGCTGCTTAAGAAAGAATTTATTAAAATCAAGTCGATTGCCATGTACGCCTACAAGTAGTAGTAACCTTTGAAACGGCTCCATCTCCAAAGTTACAATATTATAAAGTTCCGGTTTAGGTTAAGTTCGGAGGTGCTGCCTTTGCATCGGCACCTCCATATATATATATATATATATATATATATATATATATATATATATATATATATATATATATATATATATATATATATATATATATATCAACTGATATATCTAAGTCAGCTTCTTCAGTTCGAAAGGCTTCGGAGAGTAGACTCGCACCATAAAGTGCCCCGGAGTGTCTGGGAGGAACGTGGCTGGGATGATGACGTAATGACCTGGTTCCAACTCCTGCCGCGCCAGCACTTCCCGGAAGTTGATGTAAGTGCCGGAAGTGCCCTCCTCGTAGTGGTAGTGGAAGTGGTACGAAGGTAGGCGGTTTTCTGGGTCGTCCGTCTGTCAAGGGAGTGGTAAAATGGCGGATCAACTGTGTTAAAATTCAGACTTTCAATTGTAACCGTCATTTTGGAAATAATAATTTTAAAGTTTTTATTTACAATGGTCAGTGTAGACATAATGTGAGCCATTAAAATGTTATGTCACACATAAACAGAGAATAGATGTTGTCATTTAAGGTGGTTATCTTACGTAATTCACTTACACGATGTGTTATAATATTTCAAAGTGAGCAGCTTGAATTTCTCGTTACAATTTCGTTGGCGATTTTGGGGTTACTTGTAAATTTAGCCTGTTGCTAGCAAATTGCAATATACTGCCTTTTTGCATTCATATTCAGTATTAACGGCTCAATACTCCTCATTCATACTGAATGCCATGATTTAGCATGTAGTTTGGATGTGACAATGGTGATTGTCTTGTATTTTCAGTCACATTCCATGGCGTTAACGTAGCCCAAAAACGTTTCAGAATTCGAGACAAGTTTTTCTTTTTCTTTTAATTTCTTTCGAGATGTAAGTACTAGCGTTTATTTATTATATAAAAAGCGAAAATAGGCCTAATCACTAATCTCTGCGATAAAGCCCAGACAATTATTGCATATATAGGCTAAATATTTTTTGTTGATTGCTAAAAATCGACAATATAACTTATTGATGAGTCTAAGATCAGTTTGACTGGCAGTCGGAAAAACTTATTCCATTTTGTTAATAAAAAAAAACGCAATTTACTCTACAACTGATGACGAATTTACGCAGTTGATAAAAATAATAAGATAATTTATTACTCAAATGTAGTACAAACAAAATCTTTAGCTGTGGTAAGAGAAAGTCGCTGGTTGCAAAACTTATGTCTCTTCCCGCCACCCAAAACGTCCACACCCACCCGAAAGGCCTAACCCACTCACCTTGTAGATGACGAACCCAATCTGTATCATCTTGACTCCCATGGAACGGTTCGACCTCCTGTGCTCCTGCAGTAGGCCTATGAGAACGCTGCAGCGACCTTCGTTTTCGTCGTCGTCGTCTGCAGGAGATGAGAACACACAGGTTTACGTTAAAGGGAGAGTTTCGTTTACAAATGGATGACTTTAGGGGCGAGGTAGAATGGTTTTATCAAAGAAAATGGTCCTTTTGAGAGGGTGACTTCAATAAAATGCAAGGTCCTAAATGACAGCTTGGATAATGGGTCGTAAAGTCTTATCGTGACCAAAAATCACTTCTATCAGATGGCTAAGGTCTGTTGCAAGTATAAATTGTGGTCACAAGAATCTATGTGACAACGGCTTCTGACCTAGCTTACTGGCAAGCCATCTACAGCAAGACTATACCTATAAGAAAAAACATAGCTTTTTCCAATTAATTTAACATGTGCAAAAGATACTGAATTAATCTTGGTATTTGGTGAAAATGCAAAACTTTATTTAGGGACGAATTATCAAGGTGTGGAAGACACGAGTCTCACGATTATTCTGGAATACGGGTCAGGAGTCAAACAGAGCCTTATCCATTTATGGCTTTTGCTTGACCTAATTTGTTGTATCTTCGCTCCTAAAGTTCAATGACTGTGGTTTGGTTCTTTGAGTATCTATTGGTTAGACAGTTATCCTTTAACGTCTTACCAAGCACTGGTTATGCCGAGGGCAACAAATAGCTTATCTCGATCTTAATTGTACAAGAATCTGTACATAATGACTGGCCAATTCGGTCCTGAGAAAGCGTGTTTTACCGAGTGTCTCCTCGTCCATTTTCGTGTAGAAAGCCTTCTGAATCATTAGACTGAGTTTACCTAATTTTTATCGAGCGGGATAAATCTAAATAGTATTGATCTGATCTATCTGAATCAAGAATAACACATTAATACATTAGACTCAATCTCACTTGGTGCGAATTCAGACTAACTTAGGGTCTTCAGAGATCTGTGAAGTCGTATTTGAATTCATTGCAAGAGAGTACAGCAAGATTTTAAATAATAATAATAATTGTACCTGGTTCTGTTATAGTTAACAAATATTGTGGGTTGGTCGCAAACTTCTCGAAGTCGTTTCTGCTCCCACCTGCGCTTTCGCTGACTACCCATTCGCCCTTAATGGCTTTCACCTGTTGATTGTGAGAAGATTATTGTATGGTATAAGGCGAGGTATCTTATTCAAATGATTTGTTTTTGGTTTGAATATATCATACCAGTTGATTTGTTATACATTTTCATAGAATAAAGAAGAGTTTTTTGGTGATGATTGAATAGGTAATAAACAAATAAATATATAAATACATATTTCAACGTGTTTGATTCCAAAACATTTGGAAAAACGTCATGGGAATAAACAGGGAGTGAACGAATAGTAATGAATGTAATAAAGTAACGAAAATAAACAATTCAAAAATGCGCGGGAAAACGAAGAGAAACGGTTGAAAGGTCTTTGAAGGCTCACTAAACAACGAGCTCGAAAAAAGCGCGGGAAAATACCAAATCAAATTTAACCTTCGACTCATTCTTTGAAGCGCCTTTAATATCTCACCTGGCCTACGTAGTCGACGGTCCCGTCGTGATCGAAGTCTGGGCCAATCGTGCAGACCGAAACCTCTTCGAACTGAGAGCAGAAGTCGTCGAAGCACATCCAGAACTCGCCGTCAACCGTCAGGTGGAAACCGAGTTTCTTTTTTTGTTCGTCTGAAATGCCGTCCCATTTCTCGTCGCTGTTTTTGGGGAAAGGGTAATTAGAACGCTTTTTGTAAAGGGTTGATTATTCTTTTGAAGGCGGGTTAGTATTACGAGTAAAGTTAGAAAATGGAGGTGAAAGGCTTTTAAAAGAATGTATTCTGTTATAGTTCCATAGTACAAATTAATGAACAGATAGAAAATTTTATAATCCTATATATAGATATCTATCAGTTCTAAGGTGATTCTCGAGAACTGATATATTGCAGCAGTGATAATGACGAAGGAACAAAGGGGATACGTGCCTAAAAAATATGTTGTTTACTTTTCGCGTGGAATGAAATTGAGAGCTTCCATAGGGAGTGTTTGGTTTGAATTAAAGAATTCAGATTTGCAAATAATCTTGATCAATGATATTTAAGAGTAGATAATTAATATTTTACAATAAATAATTTTTATATACCCATAATAGATTCAGTTAGACATTCACAGCTCGAAAATAAACTGCGGGAAAGAGCTGAGATTATTCAGTGTGAAAGGGAACGACATCGATGGCGCTCTGAAACTTGCTTTTTGTGAAAATACTTTCGAAAACAGGAGGAGGAGGAAATTTGAAGTGGAAGGGAAGATCATTGGATGAGAGGAGGATGTAGACTGGCAAAAAATTAAAGGGTGGAGGAGGAAAAGAAAGATTAAGATGATAAAAGTAGGAGGTGAGGAGGAAGGTGGATTAACGCCAACGTTAACTCTGCAGCGATAGATGAAAACTGTAACCTGAATCCCGTAGAGTTTTTTCCATAACTCTCGTACACTCCTTCCAATTTAACCTACCTTATGTCAGCACGGGCTCTTGCTTGCGGTCAGCTCGTAAATAACACAGTTGACAGATAATGGTACCCAGAAACAAATACCAAATGTGCTTATAGATTTAGGCGGCCATATGCCAGCACAAACTCTCAAGGCTTCTGGAGCATCCCGTGAGAATTATAAATACACATCTTGGACATTAACTACCACATGGACACCTGCTTTAGGTACCTGGAAGCCCAAGTCCCAGAGGCTGGAAAGAAGAAGGCGCTAAACCTCACCTGTCACCCCAGTCGCCATTCCACTCAGCCTCGTTGGCCCACGGGTTCCGGACGCGTAAGAGTTTGACCGTCCCCTGGGTTTCGTGTCTCACGCGGGCCACGCCAGACACCGTGTAAGCATGGCCTTCCACCAACCCGTGTTCATCCGCTTTCGTAGCCAGCTTCCAGTCGCCCTTCGGAGGGAAAATAAATGTTTTTTTTATTCCAGGTGATCTCAGTAATTCTGACGACTTTCTTTTGTTCTAGCACAGTTTAAACGTGACCGTATTAATATCCAGAGATTAAGTGCTAAAGGAATGAACTGTAGGGTTATACCAGACTCTAGAATACTCGAATGCGGTTTGAATACGTCTATAACATTCCTATAGTAATAAAAGTGGCTCTCATGTCCCAGAGGATCATTAGAGAGTTAACAAAAAGCACGCCTCAAGCCCTACCTTTCACTTTTACAGCAAGTTGTGCTTACGAATTTACAACGGTCATTTCCTACACATCTAGTGAACACTTAGGTTAGTTGTTACGTGCTTCCCTTTACAGCTGAGTTAACGTTTAAAGTTGCTTCTAGAAGTTCTCCTGCACGACAGCGTGCCGGAAGTTGAAGAAGAATGAAGGTTCTAGCCACGACTAAGATTACACGAAGAAGTGCTTGAAATGGTATGAGGGTAACTAATGTTGTTTACAGAATTAACCAGAATATTTATTTGTCCAGAATGCAAGCGGTCATGTGCGTGTGAGTCTAGACTAATACATCTAGCATTTAATTCTTTTTGGGACCAGTCTATCTAAGTCTCTAAATTTTTGGGGGGCAATTTCATCTATGGCCCTAAAATTTTTTGGGGGACCAGTTCATCTACGATCCTGAAATTTTTGGGGGTTAGTCCATCTAAGTCCCTAAAATGGGGGAATTCCATCAACGACCCTAAATTTGGGGGCCCATTCTGTCTTCGACCCTAAAGTTTTTGGGGACCAATCCATCTACGGCCATAAAATTTTGGGGCCAGTCCATTTAAGTCCCTAACTTTTTGGGGGCAATTCTATCTACGACCCTAACATTTTTGGTTGGGGGGGGGGGGGGGCAGCCCATCTACGACCCTCAAATTTTTGGGGACCAGTCCATCTACGACCCGAAGATTTTTGGGGAGACCATTCCATCTGCGACCCTAAAACTTTTGGGGGGACCAGTCCATCTAAGCCCCTAAAATGTTTAGGGGGTAATTCCACCAACGACCCAAAATTTTGGGAGCCAGCCCATCTACAGTCCGAATTCTTGGGGTGCCAATTCATTTACGAATAAAATTGTCTTAATCAGAAATTATTTTTGAGCCAGTCCATCTGCGTCTCCAACAATTTTGGGGTCAGTCATGTTTTGTGTGTGTGTGTTTTCATTGCTACTGGTTGTGAATGTGTGTGTGTGTGTGTGTCCGTGGTTTACAAAGTCAGGCATTGTTTTTGTTCTGGATACGAAGACGAATTTGTTGTCACTATTTTCAAAACTTTTCATCTAAATTTTGTGGGATTTTAAGTAACTTGTTTCGCATTTCTTCATTCATTTGTCAATGGTAAATCTAACGAAGCTTGGCATTTTCTTGAGAATGGATAAATTCGCGGTCAAGTTTCTTGAAGAGAATTCACTGGTTTTATAAATATGAGATACTTCTCGTCAAATCAGCTCGAAAAAAGGTAGTTTTCCTTTTTTTTATTTTTGTGTTTAGTGAGATTTAGAATAAATATTCAGTTAACATTCTAAAATTGCTCTTAAAAATTGAAATTATCTGTCTTAATTTGCTGTTTCATCTCCATTAAGTTTACAACGGTGCAACACAAGTTTACTCAGACCACAACAGTTTTATTATTACAGAGAAAATGCTTCGTGCGACTAAAGACAGGTTTTTATTTATCAATGATTATTCTAATGGTTTATAACAGTGCACAACATTATTACAAGACCAATAGATGGTAAAAATCGCCCTACACCCCCGAAAAACCCACTACATTCAAGAACATTCTTTATGAAAGTGCAAAAAAACGTCACAGAGAGGACGCCACCTCTACCCCAGAAAAGGCAGAAGAAGAACACCAAACACAACGATAACAAGACGACATTGATGACAAGACGAAGAATTTTCTTTTACTCTTCCTCTACAGATTGACAAATGGTGCCTCTAACATGACCCGGGTGTAACAACGAATATTCTACTCGAACTGTTTTAGGGGGCCAGTATCATATCTTACATCTAAATACAGCTGTAACTTCGGCCGCCAGTCCTGAAATAAAGATGATTATTTAAGGAGTCCGTATATGTACGGCATCAGAAGTGAGACATAACACAGTGGAAGAGTTGGGGTTCCAATATTATTTGGTGACGTAGGAACATGGAGTAACATCTCTGAGAAAATGCAGTATACTA
This sequence comes from Macrobrachium rosenbergii, assembly GCF_040412425.1. Classification (NCBI taxonomy): domain Eukaryota; kingdom Metazoa; phylum Arthropoda; class Malacostraca; order Decapoda; family Palaemonidae; genus Macrobrachium; species Macrobrachium rosenbergii. Next base: position 49,702,787 of record NC_089786.1, on the reverse strand, counting down.
TTTTCTGCACTCAGTACTGGGGAATTATAGCGGAATCTGGCATATAGCCTGTGGCCTATAGAACAGAATATTACTAATTATTTTTTTTCTTTGTTAATAAGTGAGATGTCTTCATTCTGGAGTTCCCTTTACTCTCTCTTACTTCTTCCTAATGAACACCACATTCTTTAGAAGCTTGAATTTCAAGTCAGTGGCCCCTTTGGTGGGCTTGTTCCATATGAATAAGTTTCATCTACTGAATAATAATAATAATAATAATAATAATAATAATAATAATAATAATAATAATAATAATAATAATAATAATAATAATAATAATAATAATAATATTCTTCATTAACATTATAAACTCTGAGGAGTCAAATTGATAAGTTAAATAGCAGAGAATATAGTGAGAGAAACCTATGGACGGTACTGGACAAGAAGCGTGGCAACAGTATATAGTAAATATAAGACAGAAATAGAATAAGTGAGAAAATTTGACAGGATAAAATTGAAAAAGGGAGAAAGAAGTAAATAAAAAAGGATTTTGGAAAGACACTTGGAAGAGAAGAGGAAACAAATGAAGATGAAGTTTACTGAAGGTTGGAATAAGAATTAGTACATTCAAGAATTTGAAGCAAAGTATGTCAGGTTCAATGTACTGGATCTGAGGGCGAATTTCAGGGGGAAATACCAGGATGAGATTTGTGATCTCTGTAGAACTGAAGAGGTCAACACTGAAAGTTTATTTTCCTTTAAGGGATTAAAGAGTATTAAAGGATCAGGGCACATATTAAAATCCTTAAAATCTCCTAACACAAAATAGGTATTTACACAGGATGATCTGTGATAATTAAGAAATATGTTAGCCTGGGAAGAGGTGGTTGTTAGCTCAAGATATAACACTACTTCAGTAAAAAAATAATAGTAATAAGCACAATTAAGGTAATTTTTGAAAGAAAAGAGTAAAATAACAACCTGGTAAGATTCAGTTATAAAATTTAAGTATAGTAACGTAACTATTTTCAGGGGGGAGCTGGGCAACAGCATAAGATTAAAGTAGTACAAACGTGATTTATTTGTTCACAAAAGATCATTTCGAGTATTGCTTACAGAAAAAGAGATAATTTGAAGAGAATTAAATATTCTAGTGAGGGAATTCATAAAGTTAAAGTAACTTAAAATAAAAATCATAGAACTGAAAGAGACATTTGACAAGGAAAATCAGTATCAGCATCTCGTCTGATCTCTTCGTTTTGAACCAATTCAATTTTTTCTTCTTTATTCCCATCTGACCTCGCCCCCGGGAACCCCACCCTTCCCCATCCCCTTACCTTCCACCTACATCCATGATTCTCATTCAACTTTATTCTCGACAATCTGAATTCTCCTCAAAGTCCACCCTTGGGAACCCCTCCAATTCAGGATCCAACCTATACTTCCTTCCATTTTCCACCTACATATATTTTTCTCGTTCCACTTCATTCTCGACAAACTGAATTCTCCTCAAAGTCCACCCTTGGGAACCCCTCCAATTCAGGCTCCAACCTACACTTCCTTCCCCGTCCACTTACATACATGTTTCTCATTCCACCCCATAATCGACATTCTGAATTCTCCTCAAAGTCCACCCTTGGAAACCCCTCCAATTCAGGCTCCAACCTACACTTCCTTCCCTCTTCTACCTACATACATGTTTCTCATTCCACTTCATTCTCGACAAACTGAATTCTCCCCAAAGTCCACCCTTGGGAACCCTTTCCCTTCAGGCTCCAACCTACACTTCATTCCCTCTTCTACCTACATACATGTTTCTCATTCCACTCCATAATCGACACTCTGAATTCTCCCCAAAGTCCACCCTTGGGAACTCCTCCCCTTCAGGCTCCAACCTACCTTCCTCGAGGACGTGATGAAAGCTCCGTTTTGCGAAGACTTCAGGAGCAACTTGTACAGCTGGTTCTTGTCCGCGGTGTCCTCCATGTCATACCTCTCTGCCAGGCCTCCTGTGAGGTCCACCATGGCGTCCATGCTCTGGCCTCCCTCCATGGCCTCGTAGGAGCCGTGGAGTCTGGGGAAGAGGCCAGGATTGATCAGGGGAATCCTTAGATTTAGTTGGAGCTAGGTGACGCATCCTTGTCAGTAATTAGTAATAATGACCGTTGATTCCGATCAGTGAAGTTCATAAACTGGTTAAGAGTTAACCAGGAAACTGTAAACTGGTTAATAGTTGAACTTAGTCACAGGATCAGGAGAAAGCAGACAAAAGAAACAGAAACTGAGAAATAGAATAAAGACATAAACAGGCAGACAGATAAAAGCTAGTGTAAACAAGAAAATACACAGTAAAAGAGGAGGGTAAATATAGAGTAAACAAGGAAAGTACATAAAGAGCAAATAAGGAAATCCAGAATAAGCAAGGAAAGTAAATACAGTGTAAAAAAATAAAGAGTAAATAAGGGAAATAAAAGAAAACAGGCATGTAAAGATACGGGGTCCCGTAATGTTATGAAAAACAGTAAATAAAGATATAAAAAAATACAGTAATTAACTATGGGTACTCCAATAAGGCAGTTAATTAATAAACAGAATAAATTGTCACGTGATAAAATCAAATATACTTGGCATATAGATAAATGATAAGATACTGAAACGATAAAAAATTAAAAATTAAAAATTGAAAACAATAATCTTATGAATGAAAGAATAATGAAAGTGATCTGAGTAATTAGTAAAGTGTTAGACAAACAAATTAAGAACCAGGATAACAAAATAAAAACAAAAACAAAACAATCACGCAAGAAAAAACAAAAACAACCGAGCAAGAAAAACAAATAAAAAACAAGAGCAAAATCAAATAAACAATCAATCAAAGAAAAAATCAAGCAAATAAAACAAAACAAAACAATTAACAAGCAAACAAAGAAGGCAATAAAGCGAACAAAGCAATCAAAACAAGATCAAAACAATAGCAACCAAGCAAACAAAACAAGCAAAAAATAAACAACCAAGCAAACAAAACAAGCACAAAACATAAACAACCAAGCAAACAAAACAAACAAAATATAAACAACCAAGCAAACAAAACAAGCAAAAAATAAACAACCAAGCAAACAAAACAAGCAAAAAAATAAACAACCAAGCAAACAAAACAAAGCAAAAACACAAACAAAAAAGCAAGCAAACAAAAAAAAAATCCAAACAAACAAATGCACACACACACACAGAACAAAAGAACCACTAACTTTGCGTAGGCCTTCTCTAGGATGGCCACCCAAAATTCGGTGGGGTCCGAACTCCGGGCGAAGAGGATCTCTCCGTCCTTGGTCGGAAGTCGGTCGTCCACGCAGACGGTCACCCATTCACCGAAACGCCAGAATCGACAGACGACCAGACCGCTGTACTCCTCCCCATACAGGTGTTGGTTGGGTGGGACCACCTGTATATATATATATATATATATATATATATATATATATATATATATATATATATATATATATAAATATAAATATATATATATATATATATATATATATATATATATATAAATATAAATATATATATATATATATATATATATATATATATATATATATATATATATATATATATATATATATATATATATATATATATATATATATATATATATATATATATATATATATATATATATATATATATATATATGTGTGTGTGTGTGTGTGTGTGTGTGTGTGTGTCTGTGTGGAGTATATATAATATATATGTATATATATACACACACACACACACATATATATATATATATATATATATATATATATATATATATATATATATATATATAGAATTTATACTTTAGTTTTTAGGTCTACAGTGCATGTGAATTTCTGTTTTGCTATAACCATCCTAATATTCTTAAAATTTCATTCATTAATTCGACATGAGCATTATTTGGCCCCAATTTTTCAGTTGTAATCTACAATCTTATTCTATAATATCCCTTCTATGACATAAACAAAACAACATGGTAATTAGGTAGACATAAATAGGGTTAAAATCAAACTATTTCAATATGAACCTTTCGTCAACTCAAGACTATCATAGAGGACGCAACCTGAAAATCTCTACGGGAACCAACACCACGTTTCACTATCTCAAATAATAATAATAATAATAATAATAATAATAATAATAATAATAATAATAATAATAATATAATAATAATAATAATAATAATAATAATAATAATAATAATAATTATTATTATTATTATTATTATTATTATTATTATACATAAAATCTCATAGGCTAATATAAAAGTTTTTTTCTTAAATGATTTGAAGTATTTATTCTTAAATGATATTTGCAAATATGAGGTTTTAAATTTTTGGTAAAATTTCAGAATGAAATTTGGTGGATAATAGTTTTCAGTGTATATTTTCTTAACAGAAGAAATTCCTGTTAATTATTGAGTTTCTTTATTTGAATAAGAAATTAATTGAGACAGCAACGCCCATTTCATACACTGTATTATTACGAAAAATAACAGAAAAATTATCTATAAATGAAAATTATCTCTAATAAGTCAAGCAATTCTAGAAGTCATACGCAAGGATCAATTCTAAATAGAAAAAAGTGTTAATTAAAGATTGCTATACGAAAGAGGTAAAAGGCAACCCGTCATGGAATTTATCTCTAATCGGTAAATCAGTCACTGAGAAACTATCCAGACATATCACCCTCTCAATCAATTTAGGCTTTCTGGCGACGGCCGCGCAGGATGAGAGGAACCAGCAGTCTCCCAGTTTGCCCTGGACCACGTCCCTCCTGCTGGCGCCGTCCACGAAGAGTTTCGGCTCAGGTATCATCTCCTGAGGGAGAAAAGGGCAATGTGGTAAGATCAGCAGTGAAGGGGAAAACATTTTGGGGTTTAAAAATATTTTATCTTCTTAATGTTTTATAAGAAATGAATGCAACCGCGGGAGACCTAATTTCCTACCGAGATCAAAAGCAGAAGAAGAAGAGCCGTAATTATGTAAACAAACTCACCGAGGGCCTCTTCCAGTCAATGCCGGTTTCCTCTCTCTCCGAGAAGAAGATGGAGGAGTTGTCGGCCGGGAATTCCTCGTCACAGAAAAGCTCCTCCACCGCCAGGTTGCTCTTGAGGGTCTCAATGGCTGATTCCTCCTGAAGGAGGCGCAGGAGGAGGAGGAGGAGGAGGGAGAAAAGGAATTGTGAGTTACGATGATTTGAAGAGTGTATATTCAATATGTGATTTTTTATTTGATATTTCTTATCTTTGGGTTCTGTTGCTGGTGTTGGTTAGGCACAATAATAATAATAATAATAATAATAATAATAATAATAATAATAATAATAATAATAATAATAATAATAATAATAATAATGATTATTTCATTATTATTATTATTATTATTATTATTATTATTATTATTATTGTTGTTATAATAATAATAATAATAATAATAATAATAATAATAATAATAATAATGAAATATTCATTATTAACGTTAACATCAATTTCCGGTTTCGAGCTCACATAATCCTTTGAATTTAAATAATGAGTACTTTTTTGGATAATAATAATAATAATAATAATAATAATAATAATAATAATAATAATAATAATAATAATAATAATAATAATAAAACAATCTTTATTCTTAGTGTCAGTATTATTAATTTTCTGTTTCGTGCCCAAATAAGCCTTTGAATTTGATTAATTAGTACATTTATATACATATACTTACATACATACATATATATACATACATTATATATACATACATCTATATATGTATATATATCTATATATATTAATTAAAAATACTACTTACAAAATGTCAAACAACCCTCAGAAAAAATTATTATGACTAATGTAACAAATCAAAGGGTTTACAATCATAAGTCAAGGTTTGATCTTCGACCTTCTGTTCACCTTCACAGAAATATTTTATATAATTTGTTGGTTATGAAAATATTCTTATTAAAAGACATCCGGGTTATTATATTTATTATATCTATAAACTAATGGAATAGTTTTTCATAAGTTATAGACCTCACAAAAATTAGCTTCACAATCATAATCTCACGAATTGAGTTCTGGTTTATGATTGACCTTTAGTTTTATGACCTTTCGAAAAAATTGACCTTCGGTTTATGTGACCTTTTCTAAAAATTGACCTTCGGTTAACGACTTTTTTAAAGCTGATGTTCGGTTTTTTTACCTTTCCAAAAATTGACCTTTGGTTTACGACCTCTCCAAAAATTGACTTTTGGTTTTATTACCTTTCGAAAAATTGACCTTTGGTTTATAACCTTTAGAAAAATTGACCTTTCAAAAACTTGATCTTTTGTTTATGTCCTTTCGAAAAATTAACTTTCGGTTTATGACCTTTAGAAAAATTGACCTTTCAAAAAATTGATCATTCGCTTGTGACCTTTCGAAAAATTGACATTTGTTTCACGACCGTTCAAAAAATTGACTTTCGGTTTATGACCTTTCTAAAAATTGACATTTGGTTTATGACCTTTAGAAGAATTGCCTTTTCAAAAAATTGACCTATTGTTTATGACCTTTCAAAAATTGACCTTTTGTTTATGACCTTTCGAAAAATTTACCTTTGGTTTATGACCTTTAGAAGAATTGCCTTTTAAAAAATTTACCTATTGTTTATGACCTTTCGGAAAATTGACCTTTGTTTATGACCTTTCGAAACATTGACATTCAGTTTATGACCTTTAAAGAAACTGACATTTGGTTTATGACCTTTCGAAAAACTGACCTTTGTTTATGACCTTTCGAAACATTGACATTCAGTTTATGACCTTTAAAGAAATTGACCTTTGGTTTATGACCTTTCAAGAAATTGACATCTGGTTTACGACCTTTAGAAAAATTGACCTTTAAAGAAATTGACACTTGGTTTATGACCTTTCGAAAAATTTACCTATGGTTTACGACCTTCCGAAAAAATTGACCTTTGGTTCATGACCTTTCGAAACACTGACTTTCGGTTTATGACCTTTCGAAAAATTGATCTTTGGTTTATGATCTTTCGAAGAGTTGACATTTGGTTTATGACCTTCCAAAAAACTGACACTCAGTTTATGACCTTTCGAGAAATTGACGTTTGGTTTATGACCTTTCGAAAAATTTACCTTTGATTTATGACCTTTCGAAAAACTGGCATTTGCTGTATGACTTTTCGAAAAATTGACATTCAGTTTATGACCTTTGAAGATATTGACCTTTTGTTTATGACCTTTCAAAAACTGCCCTTCGATTTACAACCTTTCGAAAAATGTTCATAAATCCCTGAAGTTTAACACTGGAATCAATAATCACAAAAGGTTACACAGACGAGAAAAAATGTTATCACGAAAATATTAGGGAGCAGTTCGTGACCACGAATGAGTTTCAGCAGATTTCGTGGTGTTCCGTTTGTTACTTTTAATGTTACTTGCTGTCAGACGGCGGTAAAATCAATTACAAACGGAAAATGAGGCGAATAAACGTAAGAATCAGGAATTTTAGTCGTTACGGTCTTGGGAAAGAATTGATAAACGTGTTCATATAATATAGTACTGATTTCGCAGTCATGTTTACAAATAAATATTATATATATATATATATATATATATATATATATATATATATATATATATATATATATATATATGTATATATATATAATTAAAGGATGAAGCATAATATCAAGTTCATATTAAGGAGCGTACATACACTTGCTTTCCCAAGTAACATAAAAATTCTAGAATGCCAATCAAAAGAAATACATTTTCTAGAAGCTACGAATGACCATTCCACCAATATCAGCATAGGAATGAAAGAGGAATGAAAGAATGTGAATGGAATAATAGGTGAATATTAGAGCACACGGGACAAAGAACTATTACTTAATGGAAAAGGCATTTTCTCCTTATGAGACACTTAAACCCAGTGCGTTGGTTACCATGTAAACAAAACAGGAGGCGTTTACTGGACGTATCAGGCGTGAATATTGTCACGATTCTGTCAATATCACCGGGATACAAATCCAGGTGTACTGGAACATTCTCTGGTGTGAAATTACCTTAGAATATTAACGCAAATAAGACTGGCGAAGCTATTAATGACTAAATAACACTAAATCTAGCAAGGCCACTCAGCGGAACAAGGATTCCTAAATTATGCACCTGTCGCGTGGACCGAGGTCACTCCGTTAGCCGAAAGACATTCTTTAAGGGGTGCATTAGTCACTGTCGCCGTTAAACTGGACACATGAACCAGGTCAGGCACTGACATATGGAACATGGGTCTCACATCGATTGCCCTTGTGGCAAAAGTGGGCTGTTTCGAGTGAGCTGTTGGAGATATGAATCGTAGAATGTTTGAGCTACCTTCTTCGGGGTGAAGGTTTTAAGAAAATTGGAATAAGTAATTTTTTCTATATGTCTTTGCTGAAAAAGGGTTACTTGATGTGCTGCTTCTTATTTTATTTTTTGGAAGGTAATAGTCTTTTTTTTAAAGTAATTCAATATAATCTTATCTTAGTTGTCTGAAAATCCGGGAAACGTTGGTGTAGTAAATTCTGAATGAAAAGTGACGTGGGTCACTCACTCACTAAGAAATGGTTGTTTTGTGCTCACGATTTTATGAAATAATGTAGAAACTAAATAACGATAATTAAGGGAAAGTTATGTCAATTAATCAGTCAATAAAGAGTGAAAAAGAGAGGAATACTGTTCGGGTTTCCAAAACACCAAATTGTGTCGAGGTTCAGACGCTTCGTTTACATTCAGAACGAATCTCACCAGGTCGTGAAACTTCTTTCCACTCCTTTGTTTCTCGACGAATTTTATTCAGATTCGGAAGAAACATGCATTCTATTTATCTAATTCTTTGAACGTGCTTTTTTAGTGACCTTACTAGTGACCTTGACCTTCAAATATTCAAATGAACATTTGCCGGAGGCTTAGATTTTCCTAATAACTATCAATTTTTTCATATCCGTGTATTCTAGCTAGAATTTGCATGGTACTAACCTGTGCTCATATCTATTTTTGCAGCCAGCTTACATAGGATTCATTGGGGGAATTAAAACACAGAAGAACTGAGAGAGAACAGTAAATGGACTAAAAATTATATACTTTGTTATGATGGTTAGAATAGAACTGAGCAGCTGACTACGATGTGTAAGGTATTTCTGGCAAAAGGAAAAGTTCCAAAGGGATGGGTGTGAAGAATAAACGTTCCTATTTATATTGGTAAAGGAAACAGATAAGACTGTAAGAAGTTCAGTCTAAAATTCTATTTAGCGTACGTGGGAAGGAGTATGGTAGGATTTTGACTGAAATTGCATGATAGATGACAGAGGGTTTGATAGGGGGAGTACAGTGTAGTTTAGACAAGGAAGGATGTCTGTCGATCAAGCTTTGTTATGAGATCGTCTTGTAAGAAGTCTGAATGTGAATGGAGAATGCCTGTATGCTTCGACATTGACCTACAAAAAGCACTGGAAAGAATGACTACAGATGCAATGTACAGGACATTAGGGATTTATAATACTTAAAATAATTTCTTGAGATTAATGAAAAGTTTTATGATGAAAGCAAAATGCGTTAAAGTACGACACAAAAGTGGGAGTGTGAAAAGGTGGTGTATTACCTCCCTGGCTATTTAATATATTCATGAATGCAGAGATCTAAAAAGAATTCCAGAAATGACCATGGATGTCAGTGTAAAATTTTAAGGTTAGAAAAAAACTGCAAGAGGAGAAAGGTGAAAGTAAATGCAAGACGTGGTCGGGTTATGAAGGGATGAGGAAACCAATATGAATGTCACTGTTTATGGTGAAAAGGAAAGACAAAAGGGAAGGGGGGTATCTTTACGAGCCCAAGCGGGAATGTAAGAAGTTATTGTTGAGCCAAGTGTCCTTTATGGCAGATAAGTGTGAATATTGAAGACAACTGAAAAAAACTAATGAGAATTGAATAAAAAGTTGATCATGGTAGCATTAAATGGTGTGCTGTATGAAATTACTGCAGAACGAATTGTTAGATGAAAAAAAATTATGATTTGGAAAGGTCAAGAAAATGGAAAAGAAATTACTGGATAGAAGGAATGAAAAAGGTTTTAGAAAGAAGGGGCTTTCACATCTAAGAAGTGCTTAGAGTGTATGCATGGCCAAAGTGAGTGACTAAAAATGCTTAGGTGTTTAGAAGTATTGCTCATGAGCCTTCTTTGAAGGTAAATAAAGCAGCTAAAGTCGTGGAATTTTTCTGCAAGTGGGATTCATCTATGATCCAGCATTTAAAGGATGAATGAGCCATTAACTATTGTCTTTTATTGCCTAGAACCAACCCAGAATTTATGGAAAATGCCATGAATATGTTCATCTTCCTGTTACAGAATGCTAATCCCTGATGATAATTTGTGATGACTTCGTAACACACGAACCACCAACTAACTCAGCAACATCATCCAAAAAACGAGCCCAGGGTTTATAACCCGTTGGCCCCACAGGAGGGTTTTGAACTACAAGAGACGGGTGAAATTTGTTGGTGATTTATTTGATTCGAAATTTCATAAAAAAGAATTGGTTAAAAGGTAGATTTCCTCTGAATGTTCAAATACCAACAAATTTCCCCAGCTCTCCTTCCCATAGGCCTAAGCGAAACCGATAAGCCTAGTAACAGAAAATAATAACAAACAAAGCAGCAGAAGTCTTATATATATATATTTAAAAATGAAATGCAAAGTTTGTTGTAGCGATCAGAGTAAGAAGGCCTTATGCCGTTAAGATTCTCGCCCTTGGGCAGCCCAGAAAAAATGAAATGACCCAGCGCCCTCTAAGCAAGATGCAATGCGAATAATCTTCTAAAACCACCTACCTCTTTAATATCGGCAATAGTTGCGCTATTCAGCTGATATCAACGAAGCAATGAGAGAAAATAAAACGGCATGATAGAGTGAGCATTAGCCTAAAAAATATAGACAACTCTAAAATAAAGTTAAGTTCGTGTGAGGATTAACCTAGGTGCGTTGGTTACCATGTAAACAAACTTGAGGCGTTTACTGTACGTGTGAGACCTTGCGAACAATACTACGGTTGAGTCAATACCGACTTTACATTATATCGTCTATGTACATTACTCTAGGGGTGCTCGATAATGCCAACGAACCTCCTATAAACAGAACAGGAGTCTACATTCCACAAAGGAGCACTGAATCGCACAAAAGGACGCATTTGAGCATAGAAATAGACAGTCATTTGAACACTGCCGGTAGAGGGAGGTCTGTTTACTTACGATAACTCCCAGACGACCGTCGACGAAATCGCCTTCGGGTAACACGAAGGAGCCCTCTTCGCGTGGCTTCGGGGCCTCCGCTGCCTGCTCTAGGATGTTCACAGAGACCTCCTCGGCAACCTGAGGGAGGAAAGATGGAAAAACCTGATGGAGGGAAGGCGAACGGTGTCATCTTTGCTTTCGCGGGAAGATGAGATTATGAAAGGGAATGGGTCTAATTTCTCACTGGAATGTCATTTTATTTCCTGGGAATCAAATTATATGATATATATATATATATATATATATATATATATATATATATATATATATATATATATATATATATATATATGTATATATATATATGTATATATATATATATATATATATATATATATATATATATATATATATATATATATATATATATATATATATATATATAGAGAGATAGAGAGAGAGAGAGAGAGAGAGAGAGAGAGAGAGAGAGAGAGAGAGAGAGAGCTACAAAAGTGCCTTCTCTGCAAAAATTCAGAGAAGATTAACAATCTTAAGTAATGGAAAAAGACTATGACAGCCCAAAATATATAGAAATTGAACAAATGGCAGCTATGGTTATGGAATTGAAAATGTTATTTGTTACAGAAGCAGAAAGAATACTAGAACTAAGCCTTATTCTAATCAATGATAATTAAGTTGGTGTAAGATTTTATAAAAAAAAAAGTTTGCTATAAAGATATAAGTATATATATATATATATATATATATATATATATATATATATATATATATATATATATATATATATATATATATATATATATATATATATATATATATATATATATATATATATATATATATATATATATATATATATATATATATATATATATATATATATATATATATATATATATATATATATATATATATATATATATATATATATATATACAGCCTGTACCAGAAGCATACAAATGGCCGCTTCGTAAAATAATTTTTACCTAAATTAACCATAAGCAATAAGAATAATGATAATTTATCTGCTAGATAAAAAAAAAGCGCCATAACTTTCACGAACACTTTCTTAAGTACAAGACGAAGGATGAGGGTATATACTTTACATAAGGAAGTAACTTAGGGCGTTGTCCTTCGTCAGAATTAATCAGGAGACGTCGCGGGCCAACGTTTCCAGACGTAACCTTGGTATTTAGGCGCTTGCTCGTCAAATGTCATTGAGAGAGAGAGAGAGAGAGAGAGAGAGAGAGAGAGAGGGAAAGTTCAGGCCGAGACATTCCTGAGTGATAAAAACTCGTCAGTGGGAGTGAAGGTATATACTTTACTTGGCACTAAATTGTCACAGCGATTTCTAAGTCACTGCTACTTATAGGCTTCAATACTACTACTACTACTACTACTACTACTACTAATAATAATAATAATAATGAAATTGTCATGGCAAGAGTCGCCAATACGGATAAATCAGCCGTTCGTCAGTTCAGGACAATATCGAATTTATACACGAAACATAAATGACTGCTTTCTGACCCCTGACCTTTGTCCTTTGACCTTTTCAAGGCTGGGAACCGTGACGGGGAAATTAATCCAAATATATCACTTATTACATTTGTGTCAATAGTAACGTTTTTGGAAAGCAAGGAACATATATTTCCACAGCAAGAGCTAAAATAGTTTGGATAGACACATTTGCACTCTATAATGATTAAGGAATGGATCTGTTCACTTGTTGGATGGGTGACCAGGAAAAGAGAGACGAAGGAGTGAGGCAAGTCCATATGCACACACACACACACACACACACACACACACACACACACACACACACACATATATATATATATATATATATATATATATATATATATATATATATATATATATATATATATATATATTAGACACATAATGCAAAAATTACATTGAGCCTCTAATAACCTATGCTGCGAATTATGTAGCTGGTAGTGAGTCGACTGTTATGGGTTACAACAATGTGGAAGAGATCATAAGGTTCGGAACCTCATCCCAAGTATATATTTATTTATTGATTTATTTATTTTTCTTTTACGAAAATAGTGAAGGCGACTGATAATTGTAAGTTCGCGTGGCAAGTTCACGTTTTTCGCTGGAATTCTGTATTGCGTGTAATAGAGCAGTATAGAGAGAGAGAGAGAGAGAGAGAGAGAGAGAGAGAGAGAGAGAGAGAGAGAGAGAGAGTAAAAGAAAAAAAGATTAATAAAGAGATTGGGAGAGAGATATATAAAGATATACAGAACAATATCGAGAGAGAGAGAGAGAGAGAGAGAGAGAGAGAGAGAGAGAGAGAGAGAGAGAGAAGAGAGAACTGCGCCAAGGAGCGATTCGGCGAATGAGTGATAAAAATGACAAAATTATTCCTAACATTTTCGTGACCCGTCCACCTCCACAGCAGGAATGCTGTATTGAGAGAGAGAGAGAGAGAGAGAGAGAGAGAGAGAGAGAGAGAGAGAGAGAGAGAGAGAGAGAGAGAGAGATTGCTCTGTTCAGTGACTGTCTTCCTCATTCTACCGTATATAGGGATATTCTCTCCCTGCCTCTATGCTTACTCACTTATTTCATTTTTTTGTTTACTATTATTATTATTATTATTATTATTATTATTATTATTATTATTATTATTATTATTATTATTATTATTATTATTTGAAGGGAATAGACCCTCTTTTAAGCATGTTCTGTTGACAAGAATGGCAGCATCAGTGGAACTATTTTTATAGAAGGTCTTTTCAGTTCTTCTGAATATTCCATTTTCTTCAAGGCTGATATCTGCTAACAGGTGGGCGATATACATAATTGCGATAAGGGGAAAGGCAATATATTTTGAATATATTTACTTTCAAGTCAGGTACAAGTGTGAGTAAGTTAAACATGGCGTGTTATAACCGTAGAGTTTCAAGCTCTGTATACAGTAACTAAAAGTTCGACGTTATTGTCGGGTAGCAGAAATCGTCATAGCTTTCCAAGCGCGCAAAACTCCACGGATACTACACTCCATGTTTAACTAACTACTCCCGTACCAGAATCAAAAGTGACTCTATTCAGAAGTACTTCCTTTCCTCTTATCTAGGTTATGTAATGCGGCCAGCTGTAAACAGCTATCGACCCTGAAGAAAATAGAATAGTCAGAAGAATTGAACAGATCTTCTATAAAATAAAATCCACTCATGCTGCCATTCTTTTGCAACAGAATATGTTATTATTATTATTATTGCAATACCTGTCCGCCTTGAATCACGCCAAGTGCAGTCCGGGTATTCTGAATAACTGAACGAATTACTACCAAACCTAGGCAATAATTGGCGTGGAAGTGATGTTGGTGTTTGTGTGGATAATGGAGTATAATGGAAGGTCAGGAAGACCTAATTTTGATTTATGTAGGGTGAGTGATAGAGTCGGGGGAATTTTTAAAATGCGCAAAAGGTAAAAATAACTGTCTTTCATTGAAACGAAGGAAAGAACGTCAATTCTTTGATGAGAGAGAGAGAGAGAGAGAGAGAGAGAGAGAGAGAGAGAGAGAGAGAGAGAGAGAGAGAGAGAGAGAGAGAATATTTACCTTATGGTTTCCTAATGCGAGTCACGGTTCTCTAGTAGGGCACGTAATCTTCCTAAATAGTCTTACATTCGTAATATATAGTATGTATATATATATATATATATATATATATATATATATATATATATATATATATGTGTGTGTGTGTGTGTGTGTGTGTGTGTGTATACATATAAGTGTGTATAGATATATGCATTAATACATATTTTAATCCATAATCTTAAAAGTCATCTTCATGTCTTTGGAAGATTTTACTACATACATTATTAAAGGTATAATATATTTTTCATAAATTGGACTAAATCATTATCCAATTCCGTGGATCGATCTCGGGGCCCAGCTGACAAATGTACAAAGTATCTCAAATCCTCTTATTGATGGGCGTTTGCAACTTATTTCATGACGTCACTCGGCCCGTTTGTGACGTCACTGGAACAATTCCATGACGTCACTGGTGCATCATTGATGTCTAGTGGCCTTTGCGTCATCATGGCGTCAAATAACACAAGTATATTGGACGTATGTTATTTTTCATTTATATCTTGCCTACCTGGCTAAGGTCCACGACAGTCAAGTAACTACCTAACTACCTGGTACTTATTCACTGATTACATCAACGGAAGTTTGGAGCAAATTTCGTAAAGCGGACCTATATCGTTTTCCCCGCTTAGGATCGATTTTCGGGTTTCTACTGGGAAGGTAAAGATGTTAACTATTGGATCACGGGTTTATATGTGTATATATATATATATATATATATATATATATATATATATATATATATATATATATAATATATATATATACATATATATATATATGTATGTATATATATATATATATATATATATATATATATATATATATATATATATATATATATATATATATAGAGAGAGAGAGAGAGAGAGAGAGAGAGAGAGAGAAAGAGACATATATATATAGATGAATAGATAGATGGAAAGATAAATTTGTATGTATGCATATATATATATATATATGTATATATATATATATGTGTGTGTGTGTGTATGAACAATCTGCAAACACTCTGTTCAACACCAAGATTCTATTACACCCTACAAGTACCATCTACATAAACATACAACCAATTCACGCCCACAAAACAAAATATAACCTACATTCATGCATTCAACCTCAAGAATGCATCAAAGCACTTGCAAGAAAGGCAAAAGTAACTATCGTTACGCGTACACAGCCCATGAACGCATCGTCACCTCGTGACGCATGACTAGAGTCATTATCTTGGGCGTGTTGTGGCCGAGGTGCCGACGTAAACATCGATCAGATGGACCACTCCGGTGGTGTCCTGGTGTTTCTTTATCGTGTCTCCTAATCTTCTTTTTTTTTTCTTCCCATTCTTATTTTTTCTTCTCCTTTTTTTCATTCTTATTTTTTCTTCTTCTTCTTTTTTACTCTTCCTTCTTCTTCTTCTTCCCCTTCTTCTTCTTCTTTTTTCTTCTCTCCCTTCTTCTTATTCTTCTTCTATTTTATATAATTTTTTTTATTTTTTTGGCGTATAAGTCTGCGATTCGTTTTATATAAAAATTTAAACAGTAATGGAAAGATAAAGTGAATATAAATAAGTGGAAGATAAAAAAATAGATAAGTGAATATATACAAAATAATTAAATGAATATTATATATTATATATATGTATATATATATATACATGTACACTTTTTAATTTTTCTGTCTAAATTATTATATGTATATAAACATGCTTTTTATGCATGAACATACATGAAACAAAGCTTTCAGTCATATCATTATTCGAATATGTTGGAAAACGTTTTTTTTTTATGTAATCTTGAGGTTTTCATCCATTCTTCAATAATCAATTTTTACCTAAGACCTCATTCGTTATCTTAATAAATAATGACAGAATTTTAGACAGCAAAGATTACGTGACGATCCAACACCAGAGAGAGAGAGAGAGAGAGAGAGAGAGAGAGAGAGAGAGAGAGAGAGAGAGAGAGAGAGAGAGAGCTTTAAAATTACACTTTAATTTCAGCTCATGCAAAAGCAAGCCTTACGCACGTTCATTCGCACGAATTGTCGGGGAAAACCGTCCGCCCTATAATTAGCACAATACCTCAAGTTATGAACAGAACATTAAAGAATGTAATACTCTGTATGAACAGAGTCGTGAAGATTGTAATATTATGTAGAGCCAAGAAGAATGTAATACTCTGTGCGAACAGAACCACGAAGGATGTAATGCCCTGTACAGAGTCAAGAAGAGTGTAATACTCTGTACAGAGTCAAGAAGAATGTAATACTCTGTACAGAGCCAAGAAGAATGTAATATTCTGTACGAACAGCGCCAAGAAGAACGTAATATTATGTTCTGAGTCTCGAAAAATGTTTTACACTTACGAACAGAGTCAAGAAGGATGTAATACTCTGCACGAACAGAACCACAAAGAATGTAATATTCTGTATGGACAGAGCCCAGAAGAATGCAATACTCTGCATAAACAGACACGAAGAATGAATACTCTGCACAGTCGGAGTCACGAAGAATGAAATGCTGCTGTACGAACAGAGGAACGAAGAACGTAATAATCTGCACAAACATAGTCAAGAAGAATGTAATACTCTGTACGAACAGAACCATGAAGAATGTTATACTCTGCAAAAACAGAGCCAAGAAGAATGTAATACTCTGCACAAACAGAGTCAAGAAGAATGTAACACTCTGTACAGAGCCAAGAAAAATGTAATACTCTGCACGAACAGAGTCAAGAAGAATGTAATACTCTGTACAGACAGAGCCACGAAGAATGTAATATCTGCACGAACACAGTCAAGAAGAATGTAATACTCTGTACAGACAGAGCCACGTAGAATGTATATAATACTCTGCGCGAACATAGTCAAGAAGAATATAATACTCTGCACGAACAGAGTCAAGAAGAATATAATACTCTGCACGAACAGAGTCAAGAAGAATATAATACTCTGCACGAACAGAGTCAAGAAGAATGTAATACTCTGCACACACACAGTCAAGAAGAATGTAATACTCTGCACACACACACAGTCAAGAATAATGTAATACTCTGCACACACACACAGTCAAGAAGAATGTAATACTCTGCACACACACACAGTCAAGAAGAATGTAATACTCTGCACGAACAGAGTCAAGAAGAATGTAATACTCTGCACACACACACAGTCAAGAAGAATGTAATACTCTGCACGAACAGAGTCAAGAAGAATGTAATACTCTGCACGAACAGAGTCAAGAAGAATGTAATACTCTGCACGAACAGAGTCAAGAAGAATGTAATACTCTGCACACACACACAGTGAAGAAGAATGTAATACTCTGCACACACACACAGTCAAGAAGAATGTAATACTCTGCACACACACACAGTCAAGAAGAATGTAATACTCTGCACACACACACAGTCAAGAAGAATGTAATACTCTGTACAGACAAAGCCACATAGAATGTAATACCCTGCGCGAGCATAGTCAAGAAGAATGTTATACTCTGTACAGACAGAGCCACGAAGAATGTAATACTCTGCAAAAGCAGAGTCAAGAAGAGTGTAATACTCTGCAAGAACAGAGTCAAGAAGAATATAATACTCTGCAAGAACAGAGTCAAGAAGAATGTAATACTCTGCACGAACAGAGTCAAGAAGAATGTAATACTCTGCACAAACACACAGTCAAGAAGAATGTAATACTCTGCACACACACACAGTCAAGAAGAATGTAATACTCTGCACACACACACAGTCAAGAAGAATGTAATACTCTGCACGAACAGAGTCAAGAAGAATGTAATACTCTGCACACACACAGTCAAGAAGAATGTAATACTCTGTACAGACAAAGCCACATAGAATGTAATACCCTGCGCGAGCATAGTCAAGAAGAATGTAATACTCTGTACAGACAGAGCCACGAAGAATGTAATACTCTGCAAAAGCAGAGTCAAGAAGAGTGCAATACTCTGCACGAACAGAGTCAAGAAGAATATAATACTCTGCATACACACACAGTCAAGAAGAATGTAATACTCTGCACGAACAGAGTCAAGAAGAATGTAATACTCTGCACGAACAGAGTCAAGAAGAATGTAATACTCTGCACGAACAGAGTCAAGAAGAATGTAATACTCTGCACGAACAGTCAAGATGAATGTAATACTCTGCACAAACAGAGTCAAGAAGAATGTAATACTCTGCACGAACAGAGTCAAGAAGAATGTAATACTCTGCACACACACAGTCAAGAAGAATGTAATACTCTGCACACACACACACAGTCAAGAAGAATGTAATACTCTGCACACACACACAGTCAAGAAGAATGTAATACTCTGCACGAACAGAGTCAAGAAGAATGTAATACTCTGCACGAACAGAGTCAAGAAGAATGTAATACTCTGCACACACACACAGTCAAGAAGAATGTAATACTCTGCACACACACAGTCAAGAAGAATGTAATACTCTGCACGAACAGAGTCAAGAAGAATGTAATACTCTGCACACACACACAGTCAAGAAGAATGTAATACTCTGCTGAACAGAGTCAAGAAGAATGTAATACTCTGCACGAACAGAGTCAAGAAGAATGTAATACTCTGCACACACACACAGTCAAGAAGAATGTAATACTCTGCACACACACACAGTCAAGAAGAATGTAATACTCTGCACACACACACAGTCAAGAAGAATGTAATACTCTGCACACACACACTCAAGAAGACTGTAATACTCTGTACAGACAAGGCCACATAGAATGTAATACCCTGCGCGAGCATAGTCAAGAAGAATGTAATACTCTGTACAGACAGAGCCACGAAGAATGTAATACTCTGCAAAAGCAGAGTCAAGAAGAGTGTAATACTCTGCACGAACAGAGTCAAGAAGAATATAATATTCTGCACGAACAGAGTCAAGAAGAATGTAATACTCTGCACGACCAGAGTCAAGAAGAATGTAACACTCTGCACGAACAGAGTCAAGAAGAATGTAATACTCTGCACGACCAGAGTCAAGAAGAGTGTAATACTCTGCACGAACAGAGTCAAGAAGAATGTAATACTCTGCACGACCAGAGTCAAGAAGAATGTAATACTCTGCACGACCAGAGTCAAGAAGAGTGTAATACTCTGCACGAACAGAGTCAAGAAGAATGTAATACGCTGTACGACCAGAGTCAAGAAGAATGTAATAATCTGCACGAACAGAGTCATGAAGAATATAATACTCTGCACGAACATAGTCAAGAAGAATGTAATACTCTGTCAAGACAGAGCCACGAAGGATATAATACTCTGTACAAACAAGGTCAAGAAGAATGTAATACTCTGCACGAACAGAACCATGAAGAACGTATGATGAAGAAGACGAAAAGGAAGAGAAAACGGAAGATAGAAGAATTAGAAAATTAAATGAAAAATGAGGAACAGAAAGATAAGAGAATGGCGATGTAAAATTGGAAAGAAAAAGAACAACAGAAAGGAGAAGAAGAAGAGGGAGAGTAATAAATTTGTAAATAAAACGGAAGAGAGAGGAATGAAGGAGGGGACAAATAAACACAAGAAAGAAAATATTAGGAAAATTAGAAAGAAGAAAAGGGATTTCTAAAATCCAAAATTTCACTCCTACCTTCTGTGTTTCCAGATCGTAGGTATGTAGAACTCGTGTATGCACATATATGAGTATACATATCTTTAGAATTCTTCTATTCACATGTATGTGTGTGTATATATTTCATATATACACTCACATGTATATGTGTAGAATTCTGCCATACTTATTATTAGTATATAATTCGTGTATATACAAATGTATGTTGACAAAATCTCATTATTTTTATATATACAAATTACGTATACGAGTATTAATACATCTGTGTATGCAGCATACATTTATGTATGTATGTATGTATACTAAAACAGTGTATTTTTGTATGTATGTATGTAAAATCTCACTATGTAAAATGCAATGTGTATTAATACATTTATTCTTTCTATGGTGTTATTGTTACTATTAATATTAATCACAATAAATTGTATTAAAAATTATCTTTTTTTGCATTTGTTACTTTAATTCTTTTCGTCATAAGTGCATTAATCGAGATTTTATTCCCAGGAAGTGCAGATTACTTTATTACTTTATAAATAATATTCCTATGTTTGGTTTTTATTTTAAAAAATATCCTTTCTTCATCATATTCAAGTTATATGATCTGTCAATCTATCAAAGTGAAACAATACCAAGAAGTGCTCGCTGAAGTTTCACTATTAAGTGAAGCATTACTAATAATGTGCTCATTGCCGTTTCATTTTTATGTGAACCAGTATTACCAAGGAGTGTTTGGAGTCATCTTATCTTTTTTTGTGAAACACTACTAGAAAGTGTTAATTATCGTTTCATTTTTATGTGAATCATTACTAAAATGTGCTTTTTTTTGCTGTTTGTTCTCTATGAGAGACATTACTAAATAATTCTAGCTAAGCCATGAGTAAACATTCCTCATTTTTGTTTTCTGTCTAAATGAAACATGACAGATTCTTTCTAAGTGAAACGTGTCGAAAACATTGCTCGTTATTGATTACTTCTGAGTGAAACATAACTAGTCCTCTGTAAGTGAAACGTAACTAATAAACATTGTTCGATTCTGATTATTTCTAAGTGAAGCAAGACCAATTCCTTCCAAGTGAAACGTGACTATACATTGCTTGTTGCTGATTCCTTCTAAGTGAAACAAGGCTAATCCTCCCTAAGTGAAAAGTGACTAAAACATTCTGTTACTGGTTGCTTCTAAGTGAAACATGGCTAATCCTAAGTGAATAGTGACTATACATTGCTTGTTGCTGATTCCTTCTAAGTGAAACATGGCTAATCATTTATAAGTGAAACGTGACTAAAACATTGTTTATTGCTAATTATTCCTAAGTGAAAGATGACTAATCCTTACTAAGTGAAACGTGGCTAACATTGCTAGTTGCTGAAGCCTAAGTGAAACACGACTAATCCTTTCTAAGTGAAACGTGACTAAAACACTGCTAGTTGCTGATTTCCTGTAGGTGAAACATGACTAATCCTTTCTAAGTGAAACGTGACTAAACATTGCTAGTTGCTGATTCCTTCCAAGTGAATGATGACTAAACCTTTCTAAGTGAAACGTGACTATACATTTCTCCTTCCGAGTGAAACACGACTCCTTCTAAGTGAAACATGACTAAAAATTGCCTTTGGTTGCTCTTGTAAGTGAAACATCGCTGAAAGTTTCCGTTACCTTCAAACGAGACGTTCTAAATAAGAACGAGCGTGACATGAAGGCTCGCTTCTGAAAGAGAATAACTTTCATGAGTTATAAAAGTAATTTCAATCATCCATTGTGGTTGTAATAACCAGAATAACCTCCACAACACCCAGAAGCTGAGTTGTATTTCCTATAACTTACACAATTCCAGTCATAACCTCTGTAATATGTTTGTCAATCATGAGCATTTTCTTAACGACAGTTGCAAGGTCATGATCTTATGACCTTTCAGTCATGATTGCAATCCCATGACCTAGCAACTGTCATTTGCTGGTCATAATATTATGAACTAGCGACTGTCATTTGTCAGGTCACAGTCTCATAACTTGGCAATTGTAACTTGCCAGGTCATAGTCTCATCATCTAGCAACTGTCATTTACCAGGTCATAATCACATGACCTAGGAACTGTTATCTGCCACTTCAACATCTCATGACCTAGGAATTATCATTTACCAGGCCATAATCATATGACCTGGCACCTACCATATGCCAGCTCATCTCGCGACCTGGCAACTGTCGTCTTTCAGGTCATGATCTCATGACCTAGCAACTGCCATTTGCCACTTCATAATATCACCACCTAACAACTGACAGTTGCCACTTCATAATATCACCACCTAACAACTGACAGTTGCCACTTCATAATATCATCACCTAACAACTGACAGTTGCCACTTCATAATATCACCACTAACAACTGACAGTTGCCACTTCATAATATCACCACCTAACAACTGACAGTTGCCACTTCATAATATCACCACCTAACAACTGACAGTTGCCACTTCATAATATCACCACCTAACAACTGACAGTTGCCACTTCATAATATCATCACCTAACAACTGACAGTTGCCACTTCATAATATCACCACCTAACAACTGACAGTTGCCACTTCATAATATCATCACCTAACAACTGACAGTTGCCACTTCATAATATCACCACCTAACAACTGCAATTTGCCGCTTCATAATATCACCACCTAACAACTGACAGTTGCCACTTCATAATATCACCACCTAACAACTGACAGTTGCCACCTCATAATATCACCACCTAACAACTGACAGTTGCCACTTCATAATATCATCATCTAGCAAGTGACATTTACCACCTCATAATATCACCACCTAACAACTGACAGTTGCCACTTCATAATATCACCACCTAGCTACTGACATTTGCCACTTCATAATATCACCACCTAGCAACTGACGTTTGCCACTTCATAATATCATCACCTAGCAACTGACACTTGCCACTTCATAATATCACCAACTAGTAACTACCATTTACCACTTCATAATATCATCACCTAGCAACTGCCATTTGCCACTTCATAATACCACCACCTAGCAACTGCCATTTGCCACTTCATAATATCACCACCTAGCAACTGACATTCGCCAGGTCATGAGATTATGACCTAGCAACTATCATGCGTGCTTTCTGTACCTAAAATAATTCCAATAAGAGCCCCTCCTTCTGTTGCCTATAAAGAGGTATTGATTTCCTTTAATGTACATTGTGGAAAAATATAATGATTACTTAATGAATAGGGTGAATACAGACATGTCAATATTATCTTTACAGGTTTAATTTTATCTATAATTTTTGTACACACAGATGCAGGTTTTATACACGCACGCACACACACACACACACACACACACACACACACATATATATATATATATATATATATATATATATGTGTGTGTGTGTATATACTATATATGTATATATATATATATATATATATATATATATATATATATATATACAAATATATATCTATATACATACTTATATATATATATATATATATATATATATATATATATATATATATATATATATATATATATATATATATATATATATATATATATGCACCTACAGTATCATTTACAAAGAGTTGTTACATCAGACGTAAAATTCATTTTTGACCTTTGGCCCCGAAGTATGAAATTGACCTTGACCAATAAATTTTAAATAATTGAAATCACTGAACATATTGATTTAAAATTTGTAAGTACACACGTCCCTTTTCCCGTTGTTAGCTTTCCAGTCTTTAGCAAATTTAGTCCTCAGTAAGAATTCCGGAATGAGGTTGCAAGCCCATGCACTTCACTGATCACAGCCCACACAATCGACTATCTACCAGGTACACCATTCACTACTTTAGTCAGTCATGGTATATTTTCCTGATTGTCTGTCTGTATATATATATATATATATATATATATATATATATATATATATATATATATATATATATATATATGCGTGTGTGTATATAATTAGCCCTGCCCCTGGCAGCTATCTAATCACCATTAACTTAATGACTTAGTGACTTAATGACTCAATGACTTGGCATCTTACTGACTTAGTGATTTAGTGTCTTAATGACTTACTGTCTTAATGACTTAATAATTTGGTGACCTAATGACTCAATGACTTGGCGTCTTACTGACTTAGTGTCTCACTGACTTAATGACTAGGCTAAGTGTCTTACTGGCTCAGTGACTTAGTGAGTTAGTATCTTATTGACTTATTGACTTAGTGACTTTCTGACTTAATGAAGCATTCACTCGCTAAGTCACCCAGCAAGTAAGATAGTCATCAAGTCAGTAAGACACTAAGTCATTAACTCACCAAATCATTAGGTCATTAAGTGACCATCTTACTGACTTAATGACTTAGTGACTTTCTGACTTACTGACTGAATGGAGCAGTGGCTTCATGACTTAGTGTCTCAATGACTTAATGACCTAGTGTCTTACTGACTTAATGACCTAGTGACTTACTGACTTAATGATTTAGTGACTTAATGACTTACTGACTTAGTGACTTAATGACTAATGACTTGGTAACTTAATGACTTAGTGACTTACTGACTTAGCGACTTCATGATTTAGTGACTTATGACTCAGTGACGTAATCAGATGCGGTTATTTGATAATGGATGGTAAATATAATTCGATTATTCAATTATATTTAAATAATTAAATTGAGCGTTCTTATTGTTTTGTAAGTATGATGTAATCATATGAAAATTATTTGATCCTTCTCTCTCTTCCTCTCTCTCTCAGTGATATAGATACATTTTTATTACTGTTGAGTATAATGATATTAAAGAGTAAAGTAATATCTTAACTGTTTTATATATATATATATATATATATATATATATATATATATATATAATACATATAATATACACATAAATATATATATATACAGTATATATATATATATATATATATATATATATATATATATATATATATATATATGTGTATGTATATATGTATATAATACATATATACATATAAATAAAAATAACATATATATATACATATATATATATATATATATATATATATATATATATATATTTTACTAATATATGAAGCACACAATAAAATTAATAAAAAAAGCAAAGACTCAAAAGCAACTGACAATCCGTGCTTGCAACCTTGCTTGTTCGTGACATATGCATCTGGCAACACGATAATTACGTATGAGGCAAATAAAGATTTTATGCTAATCTTTTGGTAGTCCGGTTACTGGATCCGGATCAGATTACCAAAGTTATCTAGCGGATCATGGTAGTAAGATGCACTTTTACTGGATTTATAAACCGGATTAAGGGTGAAGTTCATTTCTTACTGGATCCGAAGATGGGGGAATATTTTTTTTTACTACTGG
This sequence comes from Macrobrachium rosenbergii, assembly GCF_040412425.1. Classification (NCBI taxonomy): domain Eukaryota; kingdom Metazoa; phylum Arthropoda; class Malacostraca; order Decapoda; family Palaemonidae; genus Macrobrachium; species Macrobrachium rosenbergii. Next base: position 49,676,842 of record NC_089786.1, on the reverse strand, counting down.
ATCTGTATCCGGATTAAGGCTGGAGTTTGTCTTTAACTGGATCTGTTTCCTTATTAGGGGTGAAATTAATTTGTTACTGGATTCATACTGTATCTATATCCGTATTACTGGGGGAATTTATTTATTACTGGATCTGTCTCCGGGTTAATGGTGAAATTGCTTGCTTCTGGATCTGTAGCCGGATTACGGATTAAGTTGTTTATTTTACTGGATCTGCATCCGGATTAAGTATGAAGTTTCTCTTTTACTGGATCTGTAGCCGGATTAAGGATTAAGTTGCTTATTTTACTGGATCTGCATCCGGATTAAGTATGAAGTTTCTCTTTTACTGGATCTGTAGCCGGATTAAGGATTAAGTTGCTTATTTTACTGGATCTGCATCCGGATTAAGTATGAAGTTTCTCTTTTACTGGATCTGTACCCGGATTACGGATTAAGTTGTTTATTTTACTGGATCTGCATCCGGATAAGTATGAAGTTTCTCTTTTACTGGATCTGTAGCCGGATTAAGGATTAAGTTGCTTATTTTACTGGATCTGCATCCGGATTAAGTATGAAGTTTCTCTTTTACTGGATCTGTAGCCGGATTAAGGATTAAGTTGTTTATTACTGGATCGGTAGCTGTATTAAGTATGAAGTTTCTCTTTTACTGGATCGATATCCATATTAAGTATGAAGTTTCTCTTTTGCTGGATCTATAGCCGGATTAAGGATTAAGATGCTTATTACTGGATCTGTATCCATATTAAGTTTCTCTTTTACTGGATCAGTATCCGGATTAATTGTAAAGTTGTTGATTACTGGATCTAGACCTAGTAGCTTACCACTATAATTTAAAGGATTGTGCTTTGGTCCTTTAAATTTTTGAATACTCAAATTAAGGTAAAGTTCACTTTTACCGGATCTGTTTCCGGATTTTTACCTTGAATCAAGGGATTAATATCTTTAATGCGTATAACATTGCCTTAAAGTTTCGTAAAAGTCCGTAAAAAAAGCGATCAAAATTAACAACTATTTCTTAGTACTCTGTCCATAGCCTAGAAGGAACCGGTAGGAAGGACTGACCAACGTAATACCTGTAAAAAGGGGCTTCCTATATATTTACTTATAATAGAATTTCACCAGATCTTGATATTTAAGTAAATTCTATTAAAATCTATAAAGATTTTGAAATTAAAGAAAAATCAATAAAATTTTTATAAAAATACTTATTTTTTACTTATGGATTTGAATCTTTATCTTCCTACTGTCAAAAAATATAACTGAATTATAAGATAATTCTTTCGTTAAACCTTTTCTACACAATTCAACGATAACTAAGTAAAATCTATAAAAATCTATAAAAATACTTTTTAGTTTTCTGAAAAGAAAACTATTGTGCCGGCTTTGTCTGTCCGTCCGCACTTTTCCTGTCCGCCCCCAGATCTAAAATACTATTGGGGCTAGAGGGCTGCAAATTGGTATATTGATCATCCACCCTCCAATCATCAAACATACCAAATTGCAGCCCTCTAGCTTCAGTAGTTTTACTTAAGGTTAAAGTTACCCATGATCGTGCTTCTGGCAACGCAACAACACAGGCCACCACGGCCGGCTGAGAGTTTCATGGGCCGCGGCTCATACAGCATAATACCGAGACCACCGAAATATACATCTATTTTCGGTGGCCTGTAGCGGCTGTACAGAAAACTCGAATTCGGCGCATGTTTTACTTGTTTACTTATGGATTTAATTCCAAGTCTTCCTTTTGTCGAAAAATGTAAGTGAAATATAATATAATTTTTTCGTCAAACGTTTCTACGTAATTCAGTGAGTGCCTTTATCAAATATTTAATGGTACAGGAACTGTGTCGATACGCAGAAACATTAATTTTTCATTTCTTTTCTGTGTACAGCTTGAGACAATTCAATAAAGCGATAACTGTGCCAATGACCTCGAAATTTGCTATTATTTTTTTTTGGTTTGTGAAGGCTTAGACATCAACATTTCTAAGCCGTAATAATACTTTATTTTTTATATATATTTTTGGGAGAGCATATTTTGTAATGTAGATTAGGAAGTCTTAGTAACTTCTTTTTATGACAATGAAATAAAAAAGAAATGATAATGTAATTTCTGAGCAATTGGTACATGCATTGTATATATAT